>NW_016017390.1:0-71488 GCF_000320565.1 Sphaerulina musiva SO2202
CCCTAACCCTAACCCTAACCCTAACCCTAACCCTAACCCTAACCCTAACCCTAACCCTAACCCTAACCCTAACCCTAACCCTAACCCTAACCCTAACCCTAACCCTAACCCTAACCCTAACCCTAACCCTAACCCTAACCCTAACCCTAACCCTAACCCTAACCCTAACCCTAAACCGAACCTATTAAAATACTCTATCTCTATAGAGACACTACCGCGTACTCCCGACTACTACCTATAGAATTCGCGACGCGACTATAAGCAAACATTCTTAGCGACGCTTTGCGATAGCGCGAATATAAGAGGGAGTTTATATATAATATTTACTAATACTAAGGTATAGATATTCCGTAGGTATACGCTAGCTCTACGTAGTACCTAGATAAGAGCAGACGTCTACCTCCGTTCGTAGGGCGAATACGTAGGGGACTAATAACCTATTACTACTAGGGATATTAGCCCTAAGAGGGGGCGTCTATAATACGCTAGAGTAGAGAAGCCCTAGCGAACCCCCGGCGAGGCGGGTAGGGTATACTATATAGGCCGGGAAGCCCTCGCGGACCTCCGGCGATCCGGTATAGAAGGGATACCCTACCGATCGGAGACGTTCTAAATTAAGAGGGTTCCTAAGAGAACCGGTTATCGGCTGCTACCTAAGAGAAGGCGGTACCGGTAGCGAGGAGTAGACAATAGAATAGCTTGTATATATAGCGAGGGCCCTCCTCTAGGAAGGAAGGGTAGAGTTATTATACCTTAGATAGCAAGCCGTATATTGTTTATACCTTTTATACCTCGGACCTCTATTACGTATACCCTTACGCTTATAGAACTATTATATCGGTCGAGCTAGCCGTCTACGACGAGGCCCTACGCGTATTCTATAAAGTCTTGTATACTAGCGGCTTCGATACTAACGAGGACGACGGGCGTATACTAGCGACTCCTAGGCGCCTAGACCGAGTAGTCTAGTTTAAGGGAGCGAAGGCGGTATACTATATTAGCGTAGATAGAGATAAGAGGCAGGATAACAACTATAGTACCTATAGTATAGAGTAACGTAGAGAGTATAAACAGTAGGCTCTTACTAGCCCCTATAGGTATAACGACGACAATCTCTTCTACTCCCTCTAGGATCGTACGTAGCGCTACGAGCTATTGTATAGAGCGCTATTTGAAGTCGGTAATACTAGTAAGGCGACGGGCCGTAGCGAGCAGCGTAGCGCTATCGTCGTCCTTATATACTTAGGTCCTCTTTAGGCGGACGGCGAGGTCGGGCTCGACTTACGGCTCGTTGCTCGGTATATCGAAGAGGCGATCGAGGTCCTAGTAGTCCTACTACGTATCCGACGCCTTATAGCCTATAACGAGGAGCCTGTCCTATAGGCCGGCGCTAAAATAGACCTAGTTAGTATATCGGTAGTATACTATCTAGAGTATATAGTTCCGCTAGTAGGCGAGGACAGCTTCTATATCGTCCTCGTCCTCGTCCTCGCCCTCGCCCTTGCCCTCGCTTTAGTTAGGACCGAGATCGAATATAGAGTATAACCCTACGAGATAGGTTTTAACAATCCTAACCGTTAACTATCGCTAGGTAAATACCGAGAGCGGCGGTCCTACCGCTCGGGAAGTAGTATTATAGAGGATAGTACTTAGACGTTTAGCGGGCTAGCGCTTCCTATAGCTCTCCTATAGGTAGGCCGACTACTCGTATATAGAGGACGTATACTTACCGAGGATATATCGTAGAGGCTATACGTAGTAGAGGTAATCTAGGATAAGGTTTAATACCGCCGAGTAGAGGAAGCGGACGTTCTGCTTTAGTTATCCGGTAATAGCGAGGCCCTTATAGTACTATACGTAAATAACTATATAGCGTTAGTAGATAGCGATAGACCGAGGCGATATCGTATTCGACTATATTATCGATATAAATTCAGACGTATATAGCGGCTAGCTGCCGGTAAGGTAGATTAGGGCCGCGAGGTACTCTAGGAACATCTATACCTCGGCCTTATATAAGGATAGGGCGTTATCGGCCTAGCGGATCTCCTTCCTAGATCTCTCGACGAAGGGCTCGATACCGGTATCGAGGATAGCGTAGAGCGCAAAGAGCTATATATACGTAATAAGATACTCGTTAGCGTAGTAGTACGTAAAGTCGAAGCTAGGCGTCGAGTTACTAATATTATCCTATAGCCGGTCGGCCGTTATTAGAAGAGGGGTCCGGCCGCCGAGGAGAGTACGATAGAGGACGTACTAGGCGTTACGGTACGCCCTCCGGATAACGGCTCTAATACGGCTTATATCGTAGCTTACGCCGCGGTAGCAGACGACTATACTGCTCTCCTAGCTTATATAGTAGCAAGAGATAGTAGAGCGTATATAGTATATTAACTACTCCTAGAGACGGACGACCTTACCTACTACCGTCTCTCCGAAGGGAGATAGATAGTTACTAGCTATAGTACGGATAGTATCGGTTAATTAGTTAGAGTAGAAGGTATAGCGACAGGCGTCGAAGACGACGAGTTAGGTAATTTAGATAATAGCGGATAGGTAACTTATATAGTTGTATAGCTCGATCTAGGCGCCTATACTAGGTAAGATAGCGAGTATCGCGCTAAAACTAACGAGCGGCGATACGAAGGCCGAGTAGCCTACCGTCTTGTCCCGGATTAGGCCTATAAGTAGCGAGATCGTCTAACCTAGAATATCGATATCCTCTATAGAGTAGTCTCTACGCTTGTCGAGAGCGGCCTATAGCGCCTACTATACTCTTTAGGCTAGCGGGCTAGCGCGAATAACGGTACCGGGGTTAACGGAAGGGATAGTAAAGTAACTAGTACCGAATAGGACGTAGGCGGCGTAGCAGACGAGCTACTTAGCTATAGTATAGTATCTACGAAGGGTATCTACCTCCTTACCGACGTAGAAGGGCTTTATACTATCCTCTAGCGCCTATAGAACTAGCGCTATATAGCCGGAGACGGAGAGGTAGCAAGCTAGGCCTAGTCGAGCGGCGTCGTACGCTCGACCTAGAGTAGTATCGAGGTAGGAGAGGATAGCGGCGAGGAACGGCTCGCTACTAGCCGAAGGAGGGAGAAGCGCGTACAAGGCCTTAATCTCTTCGCGATCGAGCTCGGCGAGGTATACGAGAATACCTATCGAAGAGACCTAGTCCTCGAGCGTCGACCGGTACCTAGACGTAGAGCTTACCTTCTAGAGGGCAGCGTCTCTTTCCTAGTAGCGTAGCTTTAGAAGCTCGAGTTCTATAGCGATAAAGGACTCGCGATTGTCGGCGCCGCGCTTACGTAGTAGCGGCGGCTCTCCGTTATCCTCTCTCGTCGTCTTCTAGAATCGTACCTTAGTGTTAGTCTTCTACTTATAGGCCTAGAAGAGCGTCTAGTAGGAGATACCGACCCTCTATTAGCTATTCGGGATCTGTTTTAACTACGTCCTCTTATTACTAGCCTTACTCTAGACGACTATACTATAGTTCTCTACCGAATAGTCCTAGATAGCTTAGTACGTTTAGTATACCCGGCTATATACTCTCCCGTCCGACAACCGGTAGTTATACGCGAATCTAGTATAGATAGGAATCCCGGGAATAGGCTCGTTAGCGGTAGTAGGGTAGATAACGTCCTTAGGGCAGTATACAAGGTTAGGAAGGGTCGCGACGGCCTCGATAACTTAATATCGATACTTAAGGTCTAGAGATTTGTATTTCCGGAGGAGGTAGGTAGTATAAAAGGTATAAACAATATACGGCTTGCTATCTAAGGTATAATAACTCTGCCCTTCCTTCCTAGAGGAGGGCCCTCGCTATATATATAAGCTATTCTATTGTCTACTCCTCGCTACCGGCACTGCCTCCTCTTAGGTAGCAGCCGATAACCGGTTCTCTTAGGAACCCTCTTAATTCAGAACGTCTCCGATCGGTAGGGCATCCCTTCTATACCGGATCGCCGGGGGTCCGCGAGGGCTTCCCGGCCTATATAGTATACCCCGCCCGCCTCGCCGGGGGTTCGCTAGAGCTTCTCTGCCCTAGCGTATTATAGACGCCCCCTCTTAGGGCTAATGTCCCTAGTAGCGACAGGTTATTAGTCCTCTACGTATTTGCCCTACGAACGGAGGTAGACGTCTACTCTTATCTAGGTACTACGTAGAGCTAGCGTATACCTATAGAATGTCTATACCTTAGTATTAGTAAGCATTGTATACAAACTCCCTCTTATATTCGCGCTGTCGCGAAGCGTCGCTAAGAATGTTTGCTTATAGTCGCGTCGCGAATTCTATAGGTAGTAGTCGGGAGTACGCGGTAGTGTCTCTATAGAGATAGAGTATTTTAATAGGTTCGTCGCGCGTTCTACGATCCTCTTATTCCTTTCCTATTAATAACCTACTATATACTAATATCCTTACCCGCCTGCAACTCTATTACTACTACCGTATCTAGATAGCTATACTTCTACTTCTCGTTCTTCGTTTACTCTTTGTAGCCCTACCTCGTTCCTTAGTTTCCCTCGCCGGTTCCGCTACTTTATTAGGCCCCTTCGACTATTATAGCGTTTACCCGGGGGTATATAACGATTCCTTTCTCCGCCGCGTATATAAAGGATATAGTACCTAACGACTAGGACTATAGCTAGTCGGACGCCGACTAAGACGAAACCGGATACGTAGCTATATGCCTATAGTACGCAAAGTCGATCGCTATAGGGCGAGTATATAATACGCCTACGTACCGTATATATAATAGCTACGCGAACAACAATAAAGCAGACTGTAATAGCGTAGGAAGGGTAAGTATCCGTCCGCCTCGCTAGGGGTTCGCCTTACTAACGAGTTTGTATATAGACTATACTAAGACTCTTAAATAAGGTAATCGCCGTCTAACGCTAGAAGGATGCCTATAATAAGATCTAGAGAGAGATTTCGGCTAGTTACCTAGCAAGCTCCGTAGAGGACGCGCGCGCCCTCGCGGAGGGCGACGAGGAGTACTATCGCTAGGCAGTACGCCTCTATCTTATAGCGCGAACCCTTAATAGAGAGATCTATACTATTAAGGTAGCGTGCTACCGTACGGGGACTACCGTAGGTAGGCCTACTCTTACGCTATAGTCGACCTAAGACTACTAAGGCTTGCTACTCTTAGAGCAGTTGCGTTCGCTAGGACGCTATCCTGTATAGAGACCCTTAGAACGCCTCTAAGGGTTGTTAGCGGTAAGTCTTAACGACGCTCCCCGTTCTCGGGAACTAGCTAACTATATTATAGTATCTCTCTACTACTATAGTAGACGCCTTTAACTAGACGCGTACGAGGTTCTACTAGGTAGTGCCTACTATAGTATTACGCCTAGACGAGGCCCCGGCGGTTCCCCGCGTATCGCCCTATCCTTAAGCAACCCTACTAGTACCTCCTATAGGTCGGAGTTACCGTCGGGGTAGTCGCCCTATAGTATATTCGTCTAACGATAAGGAGCTTCTAGCTATAGTACCGACGCCGGTAACCTCTCGTTAGCGCAGCGAGAAGGTACGTAAGGTTACTCTATCCCTAGAGCAGGGTCCCGTATTACTAGACTTTGTTCGAGATACCCTTCCTAGCCTATATCGACCTAAGGCTAGTATCGTTCCTATATCGACTAACGATACGCCCTCTCGTCCGTATAGCGGTCCTATAGCGACTACTTGTCCTACTACTCGTCCGGCGGTTCCTATCCGAGACTTACTAGCGTATACCCCGGCGGCTCGTTGCTAACTAGTAGCTCGCGAGACCCCTCGCCGTTCGACGGCCGGTCGCCTAGTACCTCGTACGCCGTATAGTAGTCGTACTTTAAATACTATATACTCTCTATTACCTAGCTATATAGCTAGGTACGATTTTAGTACTCCCGAAGGGATCGCTACGGCTACCTTAGACTAGATACTATATCTACGCCGGATACCTAGCCGTCCTACTCTAATATCGCCGTCGTCGCGCTTAATCTAGGGGACTCCCCGATTATCCTACTATAGTAGTCGCCCTATTAAGAACCCTTAGCTATTACGTCGGTTCGATAATAGATACGACGAGGAGGATATTAGCGATAACTAGGAGATAGAGGACGCGCCGCCGCTAGAGGTAGAGGCCCTATAGGATAGGGACCTCCTTATAACGGGCGCCCTCCGAAGTGAATCCCCGGCGCCTATAGTACTATCGGTCCCCGTCGCGCTGCCCGTTCTAGCCTCTTCTCGCGTCTCTACCGGGGCGCTATTATTTCGAGGCTTCTTACCCTTGCCTATAGAGCGCGAGGCTTCTCGAAGCCTATTACGCCTAGTATTATACCCGGCGATTCCCTTTCGCTTTACTAACCCTCTTTCTTAAGAGTCTGCCTACGCCTCTCTCTTAGCGACTATACTACTATCGCGTCTATTACCTCCTACCGCCTTTAGAACCGCGCCGTCGTCGCCGACTCGTCGGCAATTAAGCCCGACGGCCGAAACTTACTCTAGCCCGCTTCTGTTCCTATTACCTTACTACGAGTTTGAATCCTCTCTTAACCTAGAGGAGTAGGGTCGGGATATCGACCTTAGTAGGGACTAGATTCCCGATATCGATCTATAGTCGATATCGAATATAGGTTATAATAGGTTAGTAGCCGTTCTAAGGGATATTCGTCGCTTTCTTCTAGACGCGGAAGTCCCGGTACTACTATATAAGATTTATCGGTTGCCTCCGTACCGGGCCCGCTAATAGGCTATAATATAGGCAGATTATAGGTTCTAGCGAGAGGAATACCTAGATAACTATAAGTTTAGAGGTCTTGTTTAGTACGTAGCGCCTAAGGTCTCGGAGGGTACCTAGGACCCTACGCCGGTACTAGTTAGCGACTATACTATAGCCGAAGCGCCTTCGGCAGAGGGTAGCGTCGGTAGTTCGTAAGTAAGGAGCAGGATATTTAGTATATTTAGTAGAAGGTAGCCGGGGTCTACTAGAGTTATAATAGTTTGTCTTATACTATATACTTTTCTTTTATCTACTGCTCGCTCCCTTAGGGGATACCTGCGATAATCTCTACTTATCTAGTAGCTTATTTATATTTTCGAAGTTGTCCTTAGGTTCCTAAGTATTAAAGTCCTTATCGTATCCTTTCTACCTAAGTCGGTATTCTGTCTCTCTCTTCCTTTTCCTTTTGTCTACTATCTTGTCTACTTCCTATACTTCGGTACTATCGGCGGCGATATCGGAGAACGCTATATTCGCTAGTAGAGTACCGGGCCTTTTATAGAAGGGTTGTAGAAGGGAGATATAGAATACTAGGTATATATAGTAGGTATTTAGTAGAATTAGCCGGTATGCCTACTAGCTGTCGCCGACTACCTTATTAACCTAGAATAGGCCTAGGAATTTAAGGAACAGCTTCTTACTAGGCTAAGTTAGTTTTAAGTTCTTTGTACTTAGGAGTACTAGATCTCCCTTAGCGAACGTCTATAGAGTATAGTAGTCGTTATACTAGCGCTACTATCGCCTCTACGCTTATTATATACGAGTCGCTACTTCCGCTCGTACCCGTTCTAGTAGCTAGACTCTATCTGATACTACCGGCGCCTCCCCTTTATAGTAGACGTCTATGTCTAACGCGGACTACTAGGGATGTTTCCTATATACTATTATAAACGGCGTCTTGCCGGTAGTCGCGTATACCGTATTGTTGTATACGAATTCCGCGTATAGTAGGAGGGACGCCTAGTCGTCCTGTCTATTAGACGTAAACATCCGAAGGTAAGCTTCTATCGTCTAATTCTAGCGTTCCGTCTGCCTGTCTATTTAGGGATAGTACGTAGTGCTTAGCCGTCGTTTTATCTAGTATTAGTAATAAATCTCGGTCTAGAATACCGAGGTAAAGAGCGTACCTCGGTCGCTAACGATTCCCTTAAGGAGCCCGAATTTAGTACCTATATACGTTATAAACACTTTAGCAAAGTCCCTTACGGTCTACGTTTCTTAGGCTAGAATATATAATAACATCTTCGATAGCCTATCGACAATAACTAGTATAGAGTTATATATTACCCTATAGTACTTCGCCGGAGGTAGCTTAGTAATAAAATCTAAAGAGATCTCCTTCTATATATTTCCTAGTATCGGAAGCGATTTTAGCTCCCCTAATAGTATCGTCCTAGGTACCTTAGCCTTTTAGTATATATCGTATATCTTGTAGTATTCTCTTATATCCTATCGGAGCTCCGGCTAATATAACGAGCGGTAGACTAACTTTAGCGTCTTATCTTCGCCGAAGTGTCCTATAAGGGCGGAGTTGTAGAAGTTAGCTATAATTTCTGCTCGGACGGCCGGCTTATTTAGGACGTAAAGCCTCCCTTAGTACTATAGTAGGTTCTTATTATCGAACATTTAGGGGTCTAGCTTACTACGGCGGGTTTACCAGGTATCCTTCTACTCGTTCCTCTTATAGGCGACGAACTCGTTCCGTTACTATAGCAAGGCTACGAGACTTCTAAAGGGTTGCCCTACGTTACCGCTTATAGTCTAGCTTGCGAGTAGGACCCTTACTATTAAGCGTAGTACGTAGTATATATATTTACTAGTACTAGCGACCGGAGTTATATTGTATAACGGCGCCGGGGGTTCGCTAGGCGTATTCGAAATTTCGGTTGTAGACTCCTCGCTACTTACTATACTAACCTTACCGTTACGGATCTATATAGCTATTACCGCAATACCTAGGTCGGCTAATTTAAGCTTATACTAGAGGGTTAGTAGCAATTAATTAACCGTATCGTTCTCGGTCTAATAGTCCGCTCGTCTCGAGGGGCTATCTACTAGGTTAGTCTTCCCCGGCCGGTAGTATATCTTAAAGTCGAATTAGCCTAGATATACCGCCTATCGGGCTTGTTGCCCGTTTAGCTTCTATACTGTCTAAATACCCCTTAGGTTGTTATAGTCGGTATATATCTAGAGCAGGGTATATATATCTACAAAGAAGTGTCTTTAGACCTTAAAGCTATAGACGACCGCGAGGAGCTCTTAGTCGTACGTTTCGTAGTTTCGCTCCGCCGGCAACATCTTTCTTAATATAAAGGCGATAGAGTACTACCGGTCGTTATAGAGCTACGTTAGGATCCCGTATAGGCCGTAGTCGGACGCGTCGGTTTCTAGTCGTAGGGGCTTCGCCGGGTCGTAGTAGCGGAGTATAGGGGCGGAAGTAAATATCTGTTTCAACGCCTAAAACGCCGCCTCCCTAGCCTCTATCTACTAAAATTCGCCTTTCTTTAGGAGGTTAGTTATTAGGGCTATTACCTTCGTATACCCGGCTATAAAGCGGTAGTAGAAGTTAGTAAACCTAAGGAATAACTACAGTTCTCTTAGGTTAGTCGGCGAGGGCTACTCGGTAATAGTAGCGACCTTCTTAGGGTCGGTATATACGCTCTTACGGTTTACTCGGAATCTAAGGAACGCTACCTCGCTTTACGCAAAGGTATACTTCTTTAGGTTAACGAACAATTCTGCCTGTTCTAGCCTAGCGAGTACCCGGCGAACCGCCTCCTAGTACTTTTCGATATTATCGTAGTAGGTATAGATAAGGATATTATCTAGGTATACTACTAGGATATTATCGAGTAGCCTAGCGAGGGCCCGGTTAACGTACGCCTAGAATATAGCTAGGGCGTTAGTTAGCCCGAAGGGTATTACCTTATACTTGAAGTGCCCGTATCGCGTTCTAAAAGCGGTCTTCTATTCGTCGCCTTCGCGGATACAGATTCGGTAGTACGCGTCCTTAAGATCTAGAGAGGTAAAGTACTTAGCGCTAGTAAGGCGTATAAGGCTTTCGTCGATAAGGGGAAGCGGGTATCGGTCCTTAATAGTAATCGAATTTAAGGCGCGGTAGTAGACGTATAATCGTAAGGTCCTGTCCTTCTTTAGTATAAACAGTAGCAGAGCCCCGGTAGAGCTAGTACTATATATAATCCGTCTCTACTCTAACTCCTTATAGAGGTATTCCTAGAGGACTTCTAGCTCCCGCTAGGAGAGATAGTAGAGGGATCCGAAGGGCGGTTCCTTACTATCTATTAGTTCGATAGTATAGTCGGTTGCCTTATAGGCCGGAAGGATCGCTACGGAGTCGTTGTCGAATATATAGCGATATCCTTCTAATATAGCGGGCAGAGAGACTTGTTTTGCCTTACCTTAGTTAATTACGTAAATCTAGAAGGTCGAGCCCTAACCTCCCTAGAGATTCGCTAGGCGTAACTACCCTACTATATAGATAGAGGAGGAGTCTTCCCTCGATTCGCGCTTTAACCTCTTTAGGAAGACCCTTTCGAAGCTAGAGATCGTAAGTCCCTATCGCTAGGTACCGGGACCGTTCTAGATATCGATACCTAGGGTCTTTAAGGAATATCGGCTAAGGAGGATAGATAGACCGTCCTAGTCGACACCGTAGGCGAGAATCTTCGTTGTTCGGGTATCCCCGCTAGAGTCGCTAAGTTTCAACTAGAACTCGTAGGCGCCGTAGTAGTAAGTTTCGTAGGTCGATAGCTATCTAAGTAACGGGAGTTAGGCCTTAATTCGGGGTAGGCCTATTTCTACCGCTACCTTCTAGCTAATCGTAGTTACCTAGGCGTACGTATAGAGGGCGACCTGTATAGGTTTTATACCTTCGCTAGTAATAACAGTTCCTACTATTTCGACAATGTCTCTAGATTCAATAGGTTAGGGCCCCGTCGCGTCCTAAGTGTTCGCGACGAGCCTAATTAGCTTTTTAGCTAGACAGGGGTCCGGTTAGGATTACCGCGCTTTAACGGATAGTCTAGGCGAATATAACCTATCTTGCCGTACTTGTAGCACTTTAGTCCTAAGTAATCCCCTTTGTCTAGAGCGGCTTTCGCGGCCGCGCCCGATTTTAGAGCTTTAGCTATATTAGTACGCGGTTCCCTAGCGTCTCTCCGGCGATCTCGATCTTTGGATTTTAGCTTATTACTACTAGTCCGCCCTTTACCGCCTTAGGTCCTCGGGTAGTTCTTCTCGATCTAGGTCGCTAGGTTAACTAACTCGTCCTATATTTTAGAGATAGAATTGTAATCGACGATCCGTCGGCGGGTCTCCGGGTATAACTAGGCGAAGAACTAGTATAGCTACTACTCTAGAGTATACCGTTCTAGCTATACCTCGAGAGTCTCTAGGTATATTAGGAACTCTCTAGAGGACTAGTTAGTACGTTGTTTAGCGGACGTATAGTCTAGGTACGCCTAAAGCAATCGAGCGTTAGAATCGTCTAGGAGGTTAAGTAGGAACTGCTTAAAGTAGTCCTAGGTCGTATCCTCTCGTTCGGCCTCGGTTATCCGCTACTAGTATACGTACTAGCGATCCCTTAGGGTATACCTCTTAGCGAGGTATTGTATTACCTAGGTATACCTCTCGGCTTCCTATTAGAAGGACCGTAGATTCTAGAGGAATACGACTTCGTATAATATTACGAAGTCGCCGTATTCCTTTAAGGACCTCCCCTCGTATTCGCTAGAGGCTTTTACCGAGCGTTTAGGAGGAGAGGCAATATCGGTTTCTATAGTATATCGCTTGTAGCCGCGGCTATTCTAGAGGTCGGCTACCTCTTAAATTAGTAGTAGACGTTCCTTTTCTACCCGTAGGCGGGCGATGTCTTTCTAAAGGTCGCTTAGCTCCTCGCGTTCGACGATAATTTCCGGCTCGGAATCGTTTACGTCCTCTAGCTAGATACTAGCGAGAGCTTCTATAGATTCCTCCTAGTTAAGCAGTTCCTAAACTCGTCCTACTTTAATATCTATAGAGGAAGATTATTTAGTAGAGGCCTGTTCTAGTATAGAGGGGTTCCCCGGCGAGTCGCTAGGATTCTGTCTAGTAGAACGTCCTCCTACTATTATTCGGACCTTTCCCTTATAGTTAAGGTACGAGAGTTATTATATAATAGTTCTATAAGCGTAAGGGTATACGTAATAGAGGTCCGAGGTATAAAAGGTAGAAACAATATACAGCTTGCTATCTAAGGTATAATAACTCTGCCCTTCCTTCCTAGAGGAGGGCCCTCGCTATATATACAAGCTATTCTATTGTCTACTCCTCGCTACCGGCACCGCCTCCTCTTAGGTAGTAGCCGATAACCGGTTCCTTTAGGAACCCTCTTAATTCAGAACGTCTCCGATCGGTAGGGCATCCCTTCTATACTAGATCGCCGGAGGTCCGCGAGGGCTTCCCGGCCTACGCGGTACGCCCCGCCCGCCTCGCCGGGGGTTCGCTAGGGCTTCTCTGCCCTAGCGTGTTATACTTCTTCGAGCTTGCGTAATAGTAGGATATCGACGCCCGACGCCGATACGACCGCTATACTTCTATATAACCCGGCCGACGCGACGACGGGGACGTAGCGAGATAGGGTCTACGCTACGAACGCGGGAGACCTCAAAGCCCGGCTAGCGTATATCCTAAGGTAGGACGTAGTAGATTAGCTAGAACGGACGTCGTCGGAAGGGATAGAAGGTACGCTCTTAGAGCGCCTATATTATAAGGAGGATACGCGACCGCCGGAGGAGAGGTTATATAAGATCCTAGACGAATTTAGGGACTATCTAGAAGGCGCGTAGAATACGATTGTATATCTATTCTAGTATACGCTATTCGAACTTCGGCTAGACGCAATCTCCGGTAATAGGCGATAGAAGCTTCTAGGACTACTCGCGACTCTAGATAATACTAAGATCTTATAACTAAACCTAACGCTAGAGCTATTAACGATTTCTATAAAGCTCGGAAGCTTATAGATTATCGACGTAGCCTAGGGCAAAGACTAGTAGGACAAGTTACAGCCTAAGACGTAGATAATAGTAGCTTCTCCGAAGGCGGCGTCGAAGCGACTATTATATACTATCGTAGTAAACTACAAGCAAGGCTTTACTATCGACGCGGTATAGGACGTATAGTTAAAGGCGCGCGATACTAGACTTAACCTAGAGCGATATATACGTATAGGCAGTCGGGCGCCGCTAGACAAGCGTATAATCGTATCTAACATTGCCGTATTAAATACGCGTAGTAGCTAGGGAGTACTCTATCGGACGGCGGAGGTATTTATGCCTAAGCTATAGGAGGATAAGGTTATACTACGAGTAGTAGGCAACTAGGCAGCTTCGGCGAGAGGGCGCGGTAAGGCTAGTAGCAGAGGAGGGGTTAGGTAGCGGAAGCGTAAGAGGGCAGATAATATAAGGGCAGGTAGAATTAGGGACGAGGAGGAGGAGGAGAGCGAGAAGGATAGGGACGTTAACGGTAAGGAGGGAGGTAGGCTAGCGGGCGGCCGGCGTTTATATTCGCGTTTAGGTCGGTATTCCTAGTCGTATTCTAACGTAGGATCCTATTCGTAGGAACAGGACGAGGGTAGTATAGCCGACGAGCGACGGGTATATAAGAGGGTCCGCGTCGTATAGAGGCTACAAATGTTCCTTAGCTACGCGACTTAGGAGCGGGAGGGCTAGTATTATAGTAGATATTAGCGTTCGACTAAGGAGATACTCGACGACTGTCTCGGGCCTCTCTATACTACTTTTTTATATCTCGATCGGAAGTACTACTATTAGGAGTTAGGCAAAGAGAAGGGCAGAGAGGAGGAGGGTAGACAATAGAGTCCTATAGGGTTACTCCTAGATATAGAGGCGCCCCCGACGACCGAGTAGGAGGGTAAGGAAGAGGACGACGAGGACGAGCGGATCCGGGATACGTAAGAGTACCCTTAGGCTAGGTAGGAGAGAAAGGAGGCGAAGCGGGAGAGAAGGTAGAGAGGGTAGCGGATACGCGATAACGACGATAGGAGGTAGATATTCTAGAGGACTCTCGAGTAGGAGGCAAGGCGTCGTCGAGTAGAAGGGAGAGGGAAGAGGTAGTTTGGTAGAATAAGAGGATACTATATAAACATAGAGATAGATATAATGGTTCTATAAGCGTAAGGGTATACGTAACAGAGGTCCGAGGTATAAAAGGTATAAACAATATACGGCTTACTATCTAAGGCATAATAACTCTGCCCTTCCTTCCTAGAGGAGGGCCCTCGCTATATATACAAGCTATTCTATTGTCTACTCCTTGCTACCGGCACCGCCTCCTCTTAGGTAGCAGCCGATAACCGGTTCCCTTAGGAACCCTCTTGATTTAGAACGTCTCCGATCGGTAGGGCATCCCTTCTATACCGGATCGCCGGAGGTCTACGAGGGCTTCCCGGCCTGCGTAGTACGCCCTACCCGCCTTGCCGGGGGTTCGCTAGGGCTTCTCTACCCTAGCGTATTACAGACGCCTCCTCTTAGGGCTAATGTCCCTAGTAGCGATAGGTTATTAGTCCTCTACGTATTCGCCCTACGAACAGGGGTAGACGTCTACTCTTATCTAGGTACTATATAGAGCTAGCGTATACCTATAGAATATCTATACCTTAGTATTAGTAAACATTGTATACAAACTCCCTCTTATATTCGCGCTGTCGCGAAGCGTCGCTAAGAATGTTTGCTTATAGTCGCGTCGCGAATTCCGTAGGTAGTAGTCGGGAGTACGCGGTAGTATCTCTATAGAGATAGAGTATTTTAATAGGTTCGTCGCGCGTTCTACGATCCTCTTATTCCTTTCCTATTAACAACCTACTACGTACTAATATCCTTACCTGCCTATAACTCTATTACTACTACCGTATCTAGATAGCTATACTTCTACTTCTCGTTCTTCGTTTACTCTTTATAGCCCCGCCTCGTCCCTTAGTTTTCCTCGCCGGTTCCGCCGCTTTATTAGGCCCCTTCGACTATTATAGCGTTTACCCGGGGGTACGTAACGATTCCTTTCTCCGCTACGTACATAAAGGATATAGTACCTAACGACTAGGACTATAGCTAGTCGGACGCCGACTAAGACGAAACCGGATATATAGCTATATACCTACGGTACGCAAAGTCGATCGCTATAGGGCGAGTATATAATACGCCTACGTACCGCGTATATAATAGCTATACGAACAACAACAAAGCAGGCTATAATAGCGTAGAAAGGGTAAGTGTCCGTCCGCCTCGCTAGGGGTTCGCCTTACTAACGAGTTTGTATACAGACCGTACTAAGACTCTTAAATAAGGTAATCGCCGTCTAACGCTAGAAGGATACCTATAATAAGATCTAGAGAGAGATTTCGGCTAGTTACCTAGCAAGCTCTATAGAGGACGCGCGCGCCCTCGCGGAGGGCGACGAGGAGTACTATCGCTAGGTAGTACGCCTCTATCTTATAGCGCGAACCCTTAATAGAGAGATCTATACTATTGAGATAGCGTACTACCGTACGGGGACTACTGTAAGTAGGCCTACTCTCGCGCTACGGTCGACCTAAGACTACTAAGGCTTACTGCTCTTAGAGCAGTTGCGTTCGCTAGGACGCTATTCCGTATAGGGACCCTTAGAACGCCTCTAAGGGTTGTTAGCGGTAAGTCTTAACGACGCTCCCCGTTCTCGGGAACTAGCTAACTATATCGTAGTATCCCTCTACTACTACGGTAGACGCCTTTAACTAGACGCGTACGAGGTTCTACTAGGTAGTGCCTACTATAGTATTACGCCTAGACGAGGCTCCGGCGGTTCTCTACGCATCGCCCTGTCCTTAAGTAACCCTACTAGTATCCTCTATAGGTCGGAGTTACCGTCGGGGTAGTCGCCCTATAGTATATTCGTCTAACGATAAGGAGCTTCTAGCTATAGTACCGACGCCGGTAACCTCTCGTCGGCGCGGCGAGAAGGTACGTAAGGTTACTCTATCCCTAGAGCGGGGTCCTGTATTACTAGACTTTGTTCGAGATACCCTTCCTAGCCTATATCGACCTAAGGCTAGTATCGTTCCTATATCGACTAACGATACGCCCTCTCGTCCGTATAGCGGTCCTACGGCGACTACTTGTCCTACTACTCGTCCGGCGGTCCCTATCCGAGACTTACTAGCGCGTACTCCGGTAGCTTATCGCTAACTAGTAGCTCGCGAGACCCCTTACCGTTCGACAGCCGGTCGCCTAGTACCTCGTACGCTATATAGTAGTCGTACTTTGAATACTATATACTCTCTATTACCCGGCTATATAGCTAGGTACGATTTTAGTACTCCCGAGGGGATCGCCGTAGCTACCTTAGACCGGGTACTATATCTACGCCGGATACCTAGCCGTCCTACTCCGATATCGCCGTTGTTACGCTTAATCTAGAGGACTCCCCGATTATCCCGCTATAGCGGTCGCCCTATTAAGAACCCTTAGCTATTACGTCGGTTCGATAATAGATACGACGAGAAGGATATTAGCGATAACTAGGAGATAGAGGACGCGCCGCCGCTAGAGGTAGAGGCCCTATAGGATAGGGACCTCCTTATAATAGGCACTCTCCGAAGTAAATCCCCGGTACCTATAGTACTATCGGTCCCTATCGCGCCGCCCGTTCTAGCCTCTTCTCGCGTCTCTACCGGGGCGCCGTTATTTCGAGGCTTCTTGCTCTTGCCTATAGAGCGCGAGGCTTCTCGAAGCCTATTACGCCTAGTATTATATCCGGCGATTCCCTTTCGCTTTACTAACCCTCTTTCTCGAGAGTCTACCTACGCCTCTCCCTTAGCGACTATACTACTATTACGTCTGTTACCTCCTACCGCCTTTAGAACCGCGCTGTCGTCGCCGACTCGTCGGCAATTAAGCCCGACGGCTAAAACTTACCCTAGCCTACCTCTGTTCCTATTACCTCGCTACGAGTTTAAATCCTCTCTCGACCTAGAGGAGTAGGGTCGGGACATCGACCTTAGCAGGGACTAGATTCCCGATATCGATCTACGGTCGATATCGAATATAGGTTATAACGGGTTAGTAGCCGTCCTAAGAGACATTCGTCGCTTTCTTCTAGACGTAGAAGTCCCGGTACTACTATATAAGATTTATCGGTTGCCTCCGTACCGGGCCCGCTAATAGGCTATAATATAGGCAGATTACGGGTTCTAGCGAGAGGAATACCTAGATAACTACAAGTTCGGAGGTCTTATTTAGTATATAGCGCCTAAGGTCTCGGAGGGTACCTAGGACCCTATACCGGTACTAGTTAGCGACTACGCTATAGCCGAAGCGCCTTCGGTAGAGGGTAGCGTTAGTAGTTCGTAGATAAGGAGCGGGATATTTAGTATATTTAGTAGGAGGTAGCCGGGGTCTACTAGGGTTATAATAGTTTGTCTTATACTATATACTTTTCTTTTGTCTGCTACTCGCTCCCTTAGGGGATGCCTACGATGATCTCTACTTATCTAGTAGCTTATTTATATTTTCGAAGTTATCCTTAGGTTCCTAAGTATTAAAGTCCTTATCGTACCCTTTCTACCTAAGTCGGTATTCTGTCTCTCCCTTCCTTTTCCTTTTGTCTACTATCTTGTCTACTTCCTATACTTCGGTACTATCGGCGGCGATATCGGGGAACGCTACGTTCGCTAGCGGAGCGCCGGGCCTTTTATAGAAGGGTCGTAGGAGGGAGATATAGAATACCGGATATATATAGTAGGTATTTAGTAGAATTAGCCGGTATGCCTACTAGCTATCGCCGACTACCTTATTAACCCGGAATAGGCCTAGGAATTTGAAGGATAGCTTCTTACTAGACTAAGTTAGTTTCAAGTTCTTTGTACTTAGGAGTACTAGATCTCCCTTAGCGAACGTCTATAGAGTATAGTAGTCGTTATACTAGCGCTGCTATCGCCTCTACGCTTGTTATATACGAGTCGCTACTTCCGCTCGTACCCGTTCTAGTAGCTAGACTCTATCCGATACTACCGGCGCCTCCCCTTTATAGTAGACGTCTACGTCTAACGTAGACTACTAGGGATGTTTCCTATATACTATTATAAACAGCGTCTCGCCGGTAGTTACGTATACCGTATTGTTGTATACGAATTCCGCGTATAGTAGGAGGGACGCCTAGTCGTCCTATCTATTAGACGTAAACATCTAAAGGTAAGCTTCTATCGTCTGATTCTAGCGTTCCGTCTACCCGTCTATTTAGGGATAGTACGCGGTACTTAGCCGTCGTTTTATCTAGTATTAGTAACAAATCTCGGTCTAGAATACCGAAGTAAAGAGCGTACCTCGGTCGCTAACGATTCCCTTAGGGAGCCCGAATTTAGTACCTATATATATTATAAACACTTTAGCAAAGTCCCTTACGGTCTACGTTTCTTAGGCCGGAATATATAATAACATCTTCGACAGCCTGTCGACAATAACTAGTATAGAGTTATACGTTACCCTATAGTGCTTCGCTAGAGGTAGCTTAGTAATAAAATCTAAAGAGATCTCCTCCTATATATTTCCTAGTACTAGAAGCGATTTCAGCTCCCCTAATAGTATCGTCCTAGGTATCTTAGCCTTTTAGTATACATCGTATATCTTGTAGTATTCTCTTATATCCTATCGGAGCTCCGGCTAATATAACGAGCGGTAGACTAACTTTAGTATCTTATCTTCGCCGAAGTATCCTATAAGGGCGGAGTCGTAGAAGTTAGCTATAATTTCTGCTCGGACGGCCGGCTTATTTAGGACGTAAAGCCTCTCTTAGTACTATAGTAGGTTCTTGTTATCGAATATCTAGAAGTCTAGCTTACTACGGCGGGTTCGCCGGATAACCTTCTACTCGTTCCTCTTACGGGCGACGAACTCGTCCCGTTGCTATAGCGAGGCTACGAGACTTCTAAAGGGTTGCCCTATATCGCCGCTTATAGTCTAGCTCGCGAGTAGGACCCTTACTATTAAGCGTAGTACGTAGTATATATATTTACTAGTACTAGCGACCGGAGTTATATCGCGTAACGGCGCCGGGGGTTCGCCGGGCGTATCCGAAATTTCGGTCGTAGACTCCTCGCTACTTGCTATACTAACCTTACTCTTACAGATCTGTATAGCTATTACCGTAATACCTAGGTCGGCTAATTTAAGCTTATACTAGAGGGTTAGTAGCAATTAATTAACTATATCGTTCTCGGTCTAATAGTCCGCTCGTCTCGAGGGGCTATCTACTAGGTTAGTCTTCCCTAGCTAGTAGTATATCTTAAAGTCGAATTAGCCTAGATATACCGCCTATTAGGCTTATCGCCCGTTTAGCTTCTGTACTGTCTAAATACCCCTTAGGTTGTTATAGTCGGTATATACCTAGAGCGGAGTATATACGTCCGCGAAGAAGTATCTCTAGACCTTAAAGCTATAGACGACCGCAAGGAGCTCTTAGTCGTACGTTTCGTAGTTTCGCTCCGCCGGCGATATCTTTCTTAACGTAAAGGCGATAGAGTGCTACCGGTCGTTATAGAGCTACGTTAGGATCCCGTATAGGCCGTAGTCGGACACGTCGGTTTCTAGTTATAGGGGCTTCGCCGGGTTGTAGTAGCGGAGTATAGGGGCAGAAGTAAATATCTGTTTCAACGCCTAAAACGCCGCCTCTCCGGCCTCTATCTACTGAAATTCGCCTTTCTTTAGAAGGTTAGTTATCGGGGCTATTACCTTTGCGTACCTAGCTATAAAGCGGCGGTAGAAGTTAGCGAACCTAAGGAATAACTGCAGTTCTCTTAGGTTAGTCGGCAAGGGCTACTTAGTAATAGTAGCGACCTTCTCGGGGTCGGTATATATACCCTTACAGTTTACTTAGAATCTAAGGAACGCTACCTTACTTTACGCAAAGATACACTTCTTTAGGTTAACGAACAGTTCCGCCTATTCTAGCCTAGCGAGTACCCGGCGAACTGCCTCCTAGTGCTTTTCGATGTTATCGTAGTAGGTATAGATAAGGATATTATCTAGGTATACTACTAGGATATTATCGAGCAGCCTAGCGAGGGCCCGGTTAACGTATACCTAGAATATAGCCGGAGCGTTAGTTAGCCCGAAGGGTATTACCTTATACTCGAAGTGCCTATATCGCGTTCTAAAAGCAGTCTTCTATTCGTCGCCTTCGTAGATACGGATTCGGTAGTACGCGTCCTTAAGATCTAGAGAGGTAAAGTACTTAGCGCTAGTAAGGCGCGTAAGGCTTTCGTCGATAAGGGGAAGCAGGTATCGGTCCTTAATAGTAATCGAATTTAAGGCGCGGTAGTCGACGTATAATCGCAAGGTCCCGTCCTTCTTTAGTACGAACAGTAGCGGAGCCCCGGTAGGGCTAGTACTATATATAATCTATCCCTACTCTAACTCCTTATAGAGGTATTCCTAGAGGACTTCTAGCTCCTACTAGGAGAGATAGTAGAGGGATCCGAAGAGCGGTTCCTTACTATCTATTAGTTCGATAGTATAGTCGGTTGCCTTATAGGCCGGAAGGATCGCCGTAGAGTCGTTGTCGAATATATAGCGATATCCTTCTAATATAGCGGGCAGGGAGACTTGTTTTGCCTCGCCTTAGTTAATCGCGTAAATCTAGAAGGTCGAGCCCTAACCTCTCCGGGGGTTCGCTAGGCGTAACTACCCTACTATATAGATAGAGGAGGAGTCTTCCCTCGATTCGCGCTTTAACCTCTTTAGGGAGACCCTTTCGAAGCTAGAGATCGTAAGTCCCTATCGCTAGGTACCGGAACCGTTCTAGATATCGATACCTAGGGTCTTTAAGGAATATCGGCTAAGGAGGATAGATAGACCGTCCTAGTCGATACTATAGGCGAGAATCTTTATTGTTCGGGTATCTCCGCTAGAGTCGCTAAGTTTCAACTAGAACTCGTAGGCGCCGTAGTAGTAAGTTTCGTAGGTCGATAGCTATCTAAGTAACAGGAGTTAGGCCTCGATTCGGAGTAGGCCTATTTCTACCGCTACCTTCTAGCTAATCGTAGTTACCTAGGCATACGTATCGAGGGCGACCTATATAGGTTTTATACCTTCGCTAGTAATAACAGTTCCTACTGTTTCGACAATATCCCTAGATTTAATAGGTCGGGGCCCCGTCGCGTCCTAAGTGTTCGCGACGAGCCTAATTAGTTTTTTAGCTAGATAGGGATCTAGTTAGGATTACCGCGCTTTAACGGGTAGTCTAGGCGAATGTAACCTATCTTGCCGTACTTATAGCACTTTAGTCCTAAGTAATCCCCTTTGTCTAGGGCGGCTTTCGCGGCCGCGCCCGATTTCGGGGCTTTAGCCGCGTTAGTACGCGGTTCCCTAGCGTCTCCCTAGCGATCTCGATCTTTGGATTTTAGCTTGTTGCTACTAGTCCGCCCTTTACTGCCTTAGGTCCTCGGGTAGTTCTTCTTAATCTAGGTCGCTAGGTTAACTAACTCGTCCTATATTTTAGAGATAGAATTGTAATCGACGATCCGTCGGCGGGTCTCCGGATACAACCGGGCGAAGAACTAGTATAGCTACTACTCTAGAGTATACCGTTCTAGCTATACCTCGAGAGTCTCTAGATATATTAGGAACTCTCTAGAGGACTAGTTAGTACGTTGTTTAGTAGATATATAGTCTAGGTACGCCTAAAGCAATCGAGCGTTAGGATCGTCTAGGAGGTTAAGTAGGAACTACTTAAAGTAGTCCTAGGTCGTATCCTCTCGTTCGGCCTCGGTTATCCGCTACTAGTATACGTACTAGCGATCCCTTAGAGTATACCCCTTAGCGAGGTATTATATTGCCTAGGTATACCTCTCGGCTTCCCGTTAGAAGGACTATAGATTCTAGAGGAATACGACTTTATATAACATTACGAAGTCGCTATATTCCTTTAAGGACCTCCTCTCGTATTCGCTAGGGGCTTTTACCGAGTATTTAGGAGGAGGGGCAATATCGGTTTCCGTAGTATATCGCTTATAGCCGCGGCTATTTTAAAGGTCGGCTACCTCTTCAATTAGTAGTAGACGTTCCTTTTCTACCTATAGGCGGGCGATGTCTTTCTAAAGGTCGCTTAGCTCCTTGCGTTCGACGATAATTTCCGGCTCGGAATCGTTCGCGTCCTCTAGCTAGATACTAGCGAGAGCTTCTATAGATTCCTCCTAGTCGAGCAGTTCCTAAACTCGTCCCGCTTCGATATCCGTAGAGGAAGATTGTTTAGTAGAGGCCTGTTCTAGTATAGAGGGGTTCCCTAGCGAGTCGCTAGGATTCTATTTAGTAGAACGTCCTCCTACTATTGTTCGGACCTTTCCCTTATAGTTAAGGTACGAGAGTTATTATATAATAGTTCTGTAAGCGTAAGGGTATACGTAATAGAGGTCCGAGGTATAAAAGGTATAAACAATATACGGCTTGCTATCTAAGGTATAATAACTCTATCCTTCCTTTCTAGAGGAGGGCCCTCGCTATATATACAAGCTATTCTATTGTCTACTCCTCGCTACCGGTACCGCCTCCTCTTAGGTAGTAGCCGATAACCGGTTCTCTTAGGAACCCTCTTAATTTAGAACGTCTCCGATCGGTAGAGTATCCCTTCTATACCGGATCGCCGGGGGTCTACGAGGGCTTCCCGGCCTACGCGGTACGCCCCGCCCGCCTCGCCGGGGGTTCGCTAGGGCTTCTCTGCCCTAGCGTATTATAATAGAGATAGGCAGACTCGACCAAATACGACGACTATATAGTTAGATATCCGGCAGATAGAGGTACGATATAATAGTAGACCGTACTTTGCCCGGAGGGCTAGAAGGGGCGGTAGGTATCTTCCGAGACGGCCTATACTATATAATATAGTTAGTAGCCGTCGACGGAGATACTACGCGTACGATAGGGTAGAGAGCGCAAAGGCCTACGCAAGGAGGATAAGGATAGTCTAGGCCTATAGTAGAGCGACGCCCTTCCTCTCGAGCTACGCCTTCTAGATTAGAGTTAGGAAGGTATACCTTCTAGCTTCTATAGCCTCGGAGCGTCGAGGGCGACGTCGGACCCTCTATCTCCTTACGATATAGGTATAACAAATATACGATCGGCCTAGCTATAGCCTTTCTATTCGCGATATACGCTAGCTGCCTTAATTGTAGTCGACGTAGCTCGGTAGGTAAAGAGAGGCTATATAGGAGGATAGGTCTTAGTCGAGCAGTTAGGGGCTGTTTAATAGGCGGCTAGAAACCTACTACGTAACCCTATAGTCCCCTAGTTTCTATATATTGAACGCGAATAAAGTCTCGAAATATGTACCTTCTATCTATTAAACGCTTTTGTAGCTCTAAATATATAGTATAGGTTCTTAAACCTTGTCGACATGTCGCGTAGATTGAAAACCTATCGCCGTAGGTCGACAACCTATAGCAGGTTGTCGGATTACCTATTTAAGTAACCTATTTAGTTCTTTTGCAGGTTCTTATATATACTACTATTTTGCTATATTGCTTAATACCTACTACCTCTACTATATAAACTAGGTATTGTTCTATACGATGTTATCCGATAAAGAGACCGATTTCGTATGCCTTTCCGCCGCCGCCGCCGCCGCCGTCGCCTATATCGATAAACGACTTATACGAGAGTTATAGTCAGAGAGTTATTATAGGGGTTAGTAGACAGCGTACTTTCTAGAGAGAGAGTAAGAGCTATATACTGTATTCCGCTTAAATAGAAGGACGTTCGATATACTACTAGTAAAGCTAATAGAGTACGGATTAGAAGCAGCGCGTACCCTAACGGCTACGGAGAGATTATTGCACTTTCTCTATATTGTAGGCTAAGGCAGTAGGTATCGTACTATAAAGGCCCTCTTCCGGAGACCCCTAGGGACAATAAGCGACTCCTTCTATACTATACTTACAGTACTACTATCAATCTATCTAGAGGTTGTACGAGAGCCTAACTATACTACTATTCTAGAGCGGATACTAAAGAACTCGAAATTCTATCTATACTTTAAGGATTGCGTAGAGGTACTAGACGGTAGCTATATTAAAGCTTATATAGCCGGTAAAAGCAAGCTATATAGAAACCGTAAGGGTAATCTCTCTTAGAACGTACTAGCCGTTATAGATTTCAATATACTCTTTACCTACGTACTCGCTAGTTAGGAGGGCTCTATAGTAGATATTATAGTACTTAGTTATACGAGAGATATAGAGGGGTTTAGTAGTACCCTTCTAAAGAGGAAGTACTACGTTGCAGATACTAGATATATCTCTTCGGATATAACTATATTACTATTTGCTAGCGGAGTTAGGTATTATCTTAAGGAATAGCTTTAACCTATAGTATCTGCTATACAAACTAGTAGGCTATAGGCAGATCTACGACCTATAGACGAGAAGGAACTCTTCAACTTACGCTACTCTTTACTCCGCAATATAGTAGAGCGGGTATTCGAGGTACTTAAGAACCGCTTCTATATCCTTAAGAAGCGTACAAAGTACTCTATATATACGCAAATCTAACTAGTTTATACTCTAGTAGTACTATACAACTTTATTAGTAGTCCTACTATATATCCGAGGCAATCTTGTTATAGAGCTTATCTATCTCGCGCTCCTGCTTAGCCTTAGAAGCAATAGTTAGCTAACGACTGCCTATAGTTCCTAGGCCTCATCATAGGTACAACCCACCCTAGTGGGTATGTGGGGTAGGTTGGGTATTGGCAATACCCAATGGGTATGGGTATTTAGCTAGGTAAACCCAACCTATCGGGTTGGGTACAAACCCAGTAGGTATTACGATACCTAGTGGGTATTGCGTACCTATTGGGTATTGATTTTTCGTAAACAGAAAGAAAAAGCCTAGAAACCGAGTGCCCTAAGAGCAAGTTATTTGAACTAGGTATTAGAAAAGAAACTGTATATAAGCCCGATATAGATAAGAGGAGAAAGAGAGTAGTCAGATCGAATGAATAAATATAGAAGAATATATACGCTAGATTACAGCTTGTGATATTTTGAAACTTGAGCACTATAGTCGGCAAATATAGTCGGCAGGTAAACTTCATACAAGCTCAAACCAAGCTCGCTATAATCGTCTCGTAGTATCCCGGAGGCACTCTTGCGCAAGCTTGAAGCTTAGGCGTACCGATCGCCTTGGCTCCTCTACCCTATCTCCCTTATTATCGCTGATTACATCTAAGTTACTAATCCGTTCTATAAGATCTTTTGTCTGCTCTCGGTCTTCACTTAGGATCTCCTATGAAGTTAGAGTACTAAGAAGCGCTTAAGCAGCCTCTGTAGCCTCGTAGGCGATAAGAACTCTGGTATCGTACTCATCGTCGCGGTAGCGGAAACGGGATACTATTAGTTCAGAGAATGTTAATACGGAGTATTGGCGATTGAAACGACTTTGGTGTCGAGCGATACTGAAATCGCGCTCATACCTAACTCCGGCCGTAGGAATACAGAGAATATCCCGCGCTATTAGTACGAGAGTAGGGTACTTAGGCTTAAGCGAAGACTATATCTTCAGTACCTCGAATAGATCCCCTTCATCCATATTGGCGTCCAGATAGTCGGCAAGCTCGTTACCCTTACAAGTGCTACGTCGTTGAGTTTGAGAAGACTCTACACTCCTACTAAGAGTAAAGTCGATCTGGCCCTTATGCCGACTACTTCTACTACGTAACTCGTAGGTAGAAGTGCTCGATAATAGACGATAGCTCTTCTCCTACTCTGTTCTTAGCTTACCCTCGTAATACTCGCGGTAGCTTTTATCCCCGAAGTCATCGCGTACCTAGAACTTCCGCTTAAGGCAGGGGGTAAGGAGGACACTGATGCCGTAGTAATCGCCAAATCGATCCTAGGTATCTCGATAATATTTCTTAAGCTTAGCCCAAGCAGCCTCGCATGCCTGATATACATCCTTCTTCTAAGGTATCCTCTTATTCTTGAGTCGCTTCATCGCCTCCTCTAGAATATCGAAAAGCTAGTTGTAGTATACGAGGACAAGGTAGATAGTCGGACCTTTCGTTGTTCCGATCGTTGCTGTCGCCGCTGCGAATGGTTTCGTAAGGTCGATAAGGTACTCAACCCTTTACTACTCTTCGGAATCGATACCTATATCTTCACTCAGGTCGAGTCGATCGATATAAGATTCGATAACTCTTTGCAGTCTGCTGAAGCGATCGAGCATTAACGTTGTTGAGGACTACCTTGTCTTTACGTCTTGAACGACCCTTAGGATCCGATCTTGAACGCCATTCTACCGACGGTGCTTTGCAAATAGCTCCTTCTTTTGAAGCATCTCTTTCTGCAGGTCGATAAACTGCTCGAACCTTTAAGAGCTCGAGTTAATAAAGACGCAAAGTTTCCGGATCTAGGGATCGAAATCAGCGAAGGGAATCTCGAGTGCCGACTATAATTGCCGACCACGAGAGCCGACTACACTTTGAAAATAGGAAGGTTAACAGGCGATAGGCCGTAGAGACTGATCTTACCTTCAGAAGGAGGTAAGGCATACTATTAGCTTAAGGGCGGCTGATCTGCTTACTCTGTTTTCTCCTCCTCTGTAATATCTGCCGATCTTTCTCGTAATCCTAGTATTCGGAAAGGTCGTTAGTCGGACAGAGCCCTAGGCGGTCGAAAAAGGCCTTTAAGGGAAGCTAGGCAGTATATACAAAGCAGGGAAATCGCTCGGGACGGCTAGCTCGATTATGCTCCGCGATTGCCTCCTCCTTATCCTCTCCTATCTCCGAGTCGGGACTGCTCTCCGTACCTTCCTCTAAGCTCGTTGCTAGCCTCCTAGCCGTTATACCGTACCTCTCTTAACAAGTATCAATCGCTGAAACACTATAGAATATTAGAAGGAAGTAGGAAGAGTAAAGCAAGTAGTCTTACATCGTATTGTATAGGGTCTTATTGTTCGAGGCATTGTCGTACGTAATTGCAGTCAATCGGCACTTAATCTCGAACTCTTGTAAGATTTCGAATAGTATCTCCGCAAGGTAATTACTAGTATAACAGCTAGTAATATATAGAAAGCTAAGTATCCCTTCGTACTAGACCTAGTAGTCGTTAATCTAGTAGACCCGGATAGTAAGGAATAAGGTTTTTATACCTCTGGATTGCTAGCCATCACACGCGATAGCTATCTTGAATCTACTAGTAAGACGGGTCTTAAGGGATTCAGCAGACTCTTGAACCTTAGTACCGAGTATCCTACGGTATATCGAGGCGGATTTGAACTGAATTGTCTCGACCTATCCCGGGAGTAGGGCTATATAAGTCTGTTTTACTGACGGTCGTTCAAAGAACTAGAATAGCAGACTATTGTCGATAATCATCTCGAAGGATAAGCGCGGGAAATCGTCCGGTATATAGCCTAGGTCCCTCGTCTATCGCGGATTGCTTATAGTCTAGAGATAAAGTTTCAGTATAGTCACTCAGACGTAGTCGGCAGATATAGTCGGCAGGCATAGTCGGCAGGTATGGTCGGCAGGTCTGGTCGTCGGTAGTTAGTACTTACTTATCGATGCTTTGCGGTTGCAAACATCTCCTTCGTAAACCCTCGCTTATCTTGTTTCTCCTAGTAGTTCGAGGAGTCTAGATACTTCTCGACAGACGTTGTACCGGTATTCAGTACAGGATGTTTTAGTACAGCGTTACAGCACCTATATACGACTTTAGGTGTCGTATCTTCTTAAAGCATTCCCTTCTCTAGGAAATCCTATACCTAAGATGTCCGAGACTTACTCCCCTAGGTAACTAGGGACCGATCAAATATAGTACGACCGTTCCGCTTTTTGAGCCGCTTCCTAGTATAGTTCTACCAGCGTACCTCGTACTACTTCTTAAAGTTCTCCTTATACTTGAACCTCTATAGCTAGCAGTTAGCCTTAATATCCTACTCCCCGATATAGTCCGGCTTAACGGGGAGTACTAGAGAGGAATCTAGATCTTCTTCTACTATAGTCGGCCGTCTTGTACGACGCTTGCGAACCTCTGTTCTACGTCGGCGGTCCCCTAGTGTTGGGCTCGGTAGGAGGTTCGTCGCGGAACTATATCGTTGGCGTAAGCGAGCGCTCGATCGTATAGGGGTAGCAGAAGAGCTTCCTAGCTACGAGGAGGATTCGAATCGGGAGCTTCCGACTCCTAGAGAGGAAGCAAAGGAAGACGAAAACATAGTATTTCAGACTCCGACGTCGTGAATCCGTTACGAGAGGATAGAGGAGAGGGAACGTAGGAATTGAAAGGAGGGAAAGTAGGAATTTCAGAATCCTAGTACGCTACCCTATAGGGGTTGAGCGAATAGAATTCGCAGGCCTACTTCCGGCTACGAGCCAACCTATCAGATAGTCTGATTCTTACTACTAACCCTCCTACCCTTTCTTCTATCCCTCTTCGTCTTCTTGAAATAGGCGAGGCTCCTAGTCCTCCGAGTCTGAAATCTCGAACCCTCTAACAAAGTTGCGAATATAGAGTCCTTCGTAAGTACCTTCTCGATTCCCGAAGATGCTAGGCATAGTTCATCTTCTCGCAGTAGTAGGAGTAGAAAGGCCTCTAGAGTAATCCTATTATACTCTTTGACATTGCACTCGATAAGGGCAGCTATTATCTCAGGCTAGAGAGTCTGTTCGCGGCTTAGAGTATTCTCCCTCTTACAGAGCTTGTATACTATCTTCGCGAGGTGCTTCTCCCCTTTCAAGCTCACTGATAGAAGGAAACTATTGGCGGAGTAGTTATAATTTTCTGGTATTAGCCAGGAGGGTCTAGGAAGACTACTTGAATAAGCCCTTTAGGCTGCGACATCCTAGGCAAGGATACTACGGCAGACTGCGCGCTCGATTGGGCTGAAAATCTCGTATAGTAGTAGGAGTCGTACTTCTCTAACGCAGATCTAGGATTATTAGAAAATGGTCGGTAGGTATAGTCGGCAGATGAGCTTACCTTTTTAGTCTCGCTGTCGACAATTTGTAAAATCTGCTTCATAGCTGCCTCGTTAGGGAGAACCAGACTCTCTAGAGCAACAAGTTTGTTCCAGAACTTCCGGATCGAGCGATGCTATTGGTTATAAGCAGTCGCAAAAGTAGAAGAGGCTGCCTGAAAGGCAAAAGTTCCAACAGAGTTCGCTGTCTCCTTGTCAATCTCTTTTGATAACAAAGGATTGAGAATCGTTTCTTAAGGAAGGCATTCGTTGCCAAGGCCCCTAAGTGCTTTATCGCATCGTTCACTAAGGGTAAGGGTATCCTATTCCTACTCAACCTGATCCTCCTTTTGAAATGTTATCTTTGATTTGCTTTCACTATCTCTAAGCTCAAGGAACTAGTCAGCTTTATCGATTTCGGCCTGTTCGTCGGGTAAGAGAGCTGGATTAGTCTCTGCTTGCTTCTTAGCACTAGAGAAGTTAGCCTTTAACAGGAAGTAGGAATACCGACCGCAGATACCGACTATAGACACCGACCACGAAACTTACGCTTTCCGGTCATATTCTGCTATATACATCGATCTCTATTCCTTAACTAGGGCAGCTTGACGGTCCCTACTTAGCTCGCTAAACTCGCTAGACTGCTTGATCTAAGCCTTCTTAAACCGTACGAACGATTTATTGCGAGCCTTTCTGTGTCGATCCTAAGCTCTCTTCTCTTCGTCCATAGCGGCAGTACGCTCGCGCTCCCGTAGGGTATTCGGCTTTAGAGAGTATTCTTCAAGTAACTTTGTAGCTGCCCCGAGCCTGGTACGCTTATTTTCTAGCGCCTCTAGCGTAACATTCTTCCGTTTCGGCATAGTAGTATCGGTACGGAGGTAGGTACGGACGTAGGTAGGGATGTAGGTACGGAGGTAGGTACGGTAGTGCGTGCGGTAGTACGTGCGGAGGTGGATGCGTAGGGTAGAAGCGCTTTGAGAAATAAAATTTCTCTTATCTGAGAGATTTAAGGTTTAGGCAGCAGCCGGAACCCTGTCCCGTAACCCCGAGCACCGACACTACCCTCTATAACAACATCACACTTCCGCGCCTATACTAAGCTCCTCTACTACTACTATTATCGTCGATTTCCTAAGTGCCCCCCCCCTACCTAAATTTTATTTCGAATATGAGTTGTTGTCGCTTCATTCGCTATTACTAGGACAACTGCTATAGGGTATCATATATAAATACTACATTATCTAGAGAAATAGTTAGACTACTAACTTCTCAAGGTATCGTAGTACTTTCTAGTAAAAAAGTGAAATCTCGTAGCTAGAGTAGAACGTGTTCGGCAGACGTAGTCGGCGTATAAACCATATGATATAATATGAAATATACTAGTGTAGATATATATAGAACCCCTGTCCTGATTACTAATTACCTTCCCGCGCGATCCGACATACTCGAGAGATAAGCGGCTTAGCGATTTCCGGGTCTTCCTTATACCTACCAACTTATCCTCTCTTGCTTTTTTCTTATCCTACATATTCCTACCAAGTCGAAACTCTCAAAATGCCTAACATAGACACACAATCTCTCTCTTCCTACGTCTCTTCCTCTCTTCCTAACGACGACGACGACTAGGAAAGAAGAGATAGTCTGCGTTAAAAAGAAACGAAGGCTAAAGCACTCCCGAAGGCTGCCTACGATAGCGGAAGTAATAAGAGGACTCGACAGTAGTTAGATCAGACGGTTAAGCCGACGGAGGAGAGGCAGACGGAGGAGAGGCAGACGGAGGAGAGGCAGACGGAGGAGAGGCAGGCAGATAGAGGTATAGGTCAAGTTGATAATAATAAGACGAACGAAGATTCAGACCTGCCGACCAAGCGGCGTAGTCGAGACGGGGTAGTATCGGTTCAACCAAAGGGGCCACATGTTATCTATAATGGATCAGACCGACAGCTCTCTAATATAGCTTCCCCTCGACCAAGTCTCGCCGCAAGGAGACTAGGACGTACGAAAAAAGTGGCACAGAAGACCTATCCTAGTAATAAGAGACTACTAGGAAGTCAACGACTACAGAAAAAGCCTGTTGTTCGAAAGGCGCCTAAAGCGAGAAGACGAACGAAGGCTAGTATAGCCGCTCTCCGAGAAATCAGGAAATACCAGAAGTCTACGGAGCTTTTAATACGCCGACTTCTATTCTCAAGGATTTGTCGAGAGATTACGATGGATTTGGCAACCAATGCTAGCAATAGTATATGCCGTTTTCAAGCTAAGGCTCTACTTTGCTTGCAGGAAGCAACGGAAGCTTTTCTTATACAGGAGTTCGAAGTCTCTAATATGCTGGCGATTTACGCAAAACGGGTAACCTTATAACAGAAGGACATGAAACTTTGTCGCTGGATTCGGAAGCGCTTCGTAGGAGAAGCGAATTCAAGTGCCGAGCTTTGATCTTACAGCAATTCGCCGACTACGTCTGCCGACCATGCACTCCTGACATCGTTTTCGAGGCTAGTACTTGAAGAATTAGTACTAGATATATAAGATAACCCGAAAACGAGCTTCCGTAAGATGTTGTCTCCCGTACTAATCATATCTATATAAATCTCTAGGTCTCTTGTTTACGGGCTAGGCACTGCTTATACGGTCGTTATATCAACATTTCCTATTTCCGGCGATCTCACTTTACTATTTCTCACTTCTATTGTCCAAAAACGGCAGGTGCCTACCCTACGTAGACAAAGAATCCCTCGCTTCTGATTGGTCGCGCCCCTAGACCCTGAATTCCGCCGCCTTCAAAGGTATTCCCTACTTCTAAAAAAACCTAACTTGCGACATCAACATTGGTTGTTGACCCCCCCCCTCCCGCCCCGCCCCCTACCCGCTACAACCCCTCCTGGCCTCCGCCTGCTGCTCTGCCTGCTGCTCTGCCTACTGCTCCGCCTGCTGCTCTGCCTACTATACCGCCTGCTGCTGCTATCGTTATAGCGCCGTCACTCGCAGCGCGCCGCAAGCTTTCAATCGCTAGAAAGGTACTACGAACATCTGGAAAGAGACTCCCTAGCGCAACAGGTAGGAAAGGGCTTCTATCCGCAGGTATAAAGAAAAATCAAAAAAAGAGAGGCAGTAAGTATACCTGGTCGGCAGACGTAGTCGGCACATATAGTCGGCATGTACTAACATTTCTTTTAGAGGGAGCTTTGTAGGAGATCAAAAAATGCCAGACGGAGGTTATAAACTATATCCTAAAGCTCGCGTTCGTACGTATCGTTAGGGATACTATCATCCTTTTTACCGAAGACTACCTCCCTATACGGATCCAAGCGAGCGTACTCGGCATCCTCTAGGAACAGTGCGAGAGTATAGTAACGAAAGTCTTTTCGTTAGCTAATCTTCTCGCTATCTACTACAAGCGAGTTACAGTAATAGCGAAAGATCTCGAATGTCTTCGTAGGCTGCTGAAGGAGTAGAATATCTAGCTAGACAATTACGTAGTTGCTCCCTATAGCTCTGGCCCAGTCAACCCGAGTACGATGTATAAGCCTCGATCAAAGACGAAGAAGACGAAATCGAAGCTAACTCCAAAGAAGCCGACTGCGAAGAAGAGAAAGAAGACTCCCGCGTCCTTAAGCGAAGACGAGAGCTCAGATAATCCCGATAACCCTAGCGCTCAAACGGGTACTTAAACCGGTACTAGTAGCCAGACAGACGCCAACAATCAAGATCCTCCTAGCACCGATTAGGATAATAGCGACACCGGTAGCCAGACAGACGGGAACAATCAAGATCCTCCTAGCACCGATTAGGATAATAGCGACACCGGTAGCTAGACAGACGGGAACAATCAAGATCCTCCTAGTACCGATCAGGATAATAGCGACACCGGTAGCCAGACAGACGGGAACAATCAAGATCCTCCTAGCACCGATCAGGATAATACAGATACTAGTAGCCAGATAGACGGGAACGATCAAGATCCTCCTAGCGCCGATTAGGATAATAGGGGTTTGAACGATTCAGACGGTAAGAAGCAGGCGACTATCGTGATTTCGAGCGGTAATAAGAGCTCGGAATACGATCCAGATACTAATCCTAGCGTTCAAACTAGTCATCCTCCAGCTAATAAGGAGAATGCTTAGGACGATAATACGGTATCCCTAACGACAGAGGATAAATATCTCTAGGCTCTCCTCGATTATATTAATGCCTAAGAAGAAGAAGACGAGGAGATAGCTTCCGAGAATTCAGATTTTCCTTTTAGGCAACTAGGTATACCGCTCAGTCAAGCAGATTTTCAGTATAGCGACGAGGATATAGGTACCTAGGATCAAGATATCTCGCTTGGCCAAGACTACAATCCTTTCGATTATCCAGATTTGGAGGAGACGGGTCCTGATTCTCTCTAGGAGAGTCGACCAGATATAGAGAGAGAGGATGAAGAAGAGGAGTCGTAGCAGGAGTTTGACGAGGAGATAACAGAATTAGAGGATATAGCAAGGGCAGCGTATACGGTAGCTATAGATCAAGCGAATAATCGGGGTACGTAAGAATTCGTAGCTAGGGGAAGTATCGACAAGATACTAAGTATACTTGTAGAAGAGCCTATTACCGAACGAGACAGACTGGAGACAGAAATTTCAGCTCGCTTTATCCTTAGAGCTACTTGTTTAAGGACCCTATTATTAATAAGGACGGAGCCGGCTTTCCAAGCGGCCTAGCGAAGAATAGAGATACGTAAGGCCTAGAGAGTAAGGCAGCAGCATATAGTAACCGAAAGTCGGTTTAAACACTAGATACGCGTTCTAGCTAGGCTAGAGAAGGAGATATTGAAGCATTCACTATAAGCCTAAGATCTGAAGTGATTTGGTTTTTCTAATTTTCGTGGTCGGCAGGTATGGTCGGCAGGTATTATTAGCTATAGAAGGAGATGTCGAAGTACTTACTGTAAACTCCTGAATTAATTTGCTTTTTCCCAATTCTCGTAGTCGGCAGGCATGGTCGGCAGCTATTGTTAGCGAGTTCAGGCAGTACGGTATATACGAGGCTTATTACTATTCTAGAAGCGCTTACTATGTTTATTCTATATCTAGAAGAGGTTTTACGTAATACCTATCGCAATACCTATTGGGTATACCTATTGGGTTTTTTCCGTTGGGTTGTACCTAGCTTATAAGCTGGGTACCTACCTTATTTGCGGGGTTGGGTATTAACGTTGGGTTGTACCCAACCTATACCCAACCCAACCTATGACGAGGCCTAATAGTTCCTCGCTAATTAAATATATAATTAGGCTAAGGTATTAGGATATCTTTCTATATCCGTACGAACTCGTCCTTAAAGAGGGCATTATTAGTATTAGCCCTTTATATACTATCTTATTACTAAAGGGCAGAAGGTTAGGGAGGTAAATAAGATACCTTAATTGATATATAATAATACAACTATATAGTAGAACAGTATAATAAATTAAGATATATATACTAGTATCTACTTCTTAATCTATAGTTAATTGTAGGAGGTAAGGACCGTAGTGTATCTAAGGATTTAGTTAGGCCTCTAGGGCCTAACCGGAAAGGGGTACTATTAAATTAGACAATTATACGCAATAGGTCTAGTACAGTAGCAGAACGTCGCTCTACCTCTTTATCCGTATTCTTATCGTCCGAGTTAGAGAGTCTAATCTTATATAGCCTTACTACGTCGAGGTTAATACCCTTAATTACGTTACGGCGAGTAAGTACGGTATAGCTCTTCCGACCTACGGCCTCGGCTTTAGCAATCCGTACTAGCTGCTTCTAACGCCTATCGCGAAGTAGGTTAATACGAGCAACTTTACGGTCAAAGCTATCGTCTATATTGTTGTCGCTCTAGATAGTAGCTATAAAGCGGAGGCGATACTTATAGTTACCCTCGATATAAGTAGCAACTTACTATAGCTGCTTATTAAACAAACGTAGACATACTTGTTAATAGACTCGAGAGCCGTAAAATTGCTATATTATATCCCTCGCCTCCGATAGCTTACGCTTAGGTACTAACTTAGCGTCGGCAATTACCTTAAATGCCTCCTTTATCTAAATACCGAGTAATTTAGTACTAGATACCTTCTGAGTACTATCTCTCTTAGAAAGGATAGGCGTTGTACCGGCGCGGCGGGTATTCGTACTACTTAGCCTAGGTATATCGGGGTTATCTACTTTATTATACTCGTCTATAGGCGTAGTAGTAGTTCTATCTAACTCCGGCACTAGCTCTATAGCCGTACGGTTAGGTTGTTCTTCGTTAAGTAGGCGCTTACGCTTGTAATCCTAGTTAGCCTTTGCTATAGTTAATATAGCCGTAGTACTACTAGTAGCGAATTTACTAGTTGCTGTCTTAGTGCCCTATATATTCTAGTACTACTTAATACCGGGTAGAGGGTTGTCGCGTAGCTAGTATGCCTCTTTGTAGCTATCTATAAGCATATATTTGTTCTATATCTTATTCCTTATAGTTACAATACCGGTCTTCTAATCTATACCCTAACTACTAACCTTAAGAAGGCGTTTAATAGCAGTAGTCTTCCGCTAATACTAATTAAATTTCGTCTTTACCTAAGAGAACACTAACGATAGCTTGTCCGCCTACTTTAGGTATATCTCTCTCGTAGCCTTTATTACTACTACTACAATAGCAGACTTCTCGTTAGCCCTTAACCCTCTACCTCTATAACGGTTCAAACAGATAAAGTCCGAGTATATTTTTAATACTTTAAGCTTAAGAGTACGCTCCTTATCCTATATGAACTTCGTACGCTATACCCTCTTCTAAGAACTATTAATTAGGGTCTCCCTAATATAGTTATCTATACCTCCGCCGGTCTCTTCCTCTTCCTCCTCCTCCTCTAGGGTATAGCTAGTAGGATCCTAGGATTAAGACCTATATATATCGTAGGCGTCGTCGTATATCGATAGCTAGCTCTTACTAAATTAGCCTACGCTTTTATCGAGTATTAGGCTATAAGACCCTTCGAACGGGACGTCGTCCTACGACGGAGGACGATCTTCCTACGATAGAGGGCAAACGTCTAGTAGAGCAGCGTATAGTTAGGTCTACGAGGAAGCCCTAGTTAGTAGGTCGGGACGCGACGGTAGGGGTATAGAGATATCCTCTATAGTTACTACCCTATTAACCGTACGAGTAGCTCGTAATACTATAGTATTACGGTCGGCCTTCTCGTTAAAGAGCTAATTCTAACTCTTACTAGCGTTACGCTTGCTTCGGAGGACTATATTAAACTTAGAACGTAGCGTCGAATAGTAGGTATTAGTCTAACTAGCTTGTAAAGAGGTATAATCGAGGGTACTATTGTATACGCTATTGTTAGTTCCGGATAGCTATTTATATATTAAGTTGCTGTCTTTATACGCTATAAGCTACAAGGTAGAGAGTAGTAGTATTAATCGTATCTAACCTAAGTATAATATAAGTTATTATATAGTAGGTATACCCGAGGCAGATTCTTTATATTATAGTACGATACGGAATAATCTATTAAACAATATACGAAATAAACAGCAGCGTAGGTTAACTCGTATATACGGCTACCTACGAGTGTTAAGCACGTATATTAGGTAAGAATCTATACGTCGAGCGACCTGTCTACGAACCTGCCGTAGGTTGCCTAAACGCCTACTAAATAGGCCCTTAGGGTAAGGGTTACAATAGATCGATTCGAGACGAGCGATAGTATATAAGACCCTATCTGTCTCTATTCCTATATCTCGAGGGATCTCCTATAAGAGCAGTACTAGAAAAATAAGAAGGGGCGGTCTCTATTCTAGAGAGGACAGGTATCGAGATAGCGCAACGGAGGGCTACTAGATATACTATTTATTATAGGATATAATAATATATCGTTCCTCTAGGGCTCGATAGGTTTAACGTCGAGCGGGTACTTCCTTGTCGATAGAACGGTACTATACAATACGTACGCGATATATCGATACTACTATTAGAGGACTACCTCTCTACTACTATTATAGACTATATAACCTGCGTCGGAGAAGGTTCTATTATCGTTGCTATAGCCTTTTAAGGCAGATAGACGAGCTTGTACCGTTCCCTTCGGAAGCTATATTGTACGCCGGTTCTAGAGCTACCTACGACTATAGGGGTTATAATAGATTCCGGGTTAATATCTCTCGGGCCCTATAGTTCTAGCTAGTAATAGCCTAGGAGCGTCGATTGCTACTAGGGAGTATACTAGTAGTACTAGCTATATAGCTAGCGGAGTACGACAGGCTACTTCTATACCTCTGTTCTATATACTTGCTATCGCCGTCGTCGCTTAGAGGTAGACTACGACTACCTACAAGTATCCTATCTAGATTATCTCTTCGAGGGAGTCCGGCGGAGAGCGACCTAGGTACCTTACCTATCCGCGCGGAGTAGTCGCTATATACTTCTTCCTCCTCGAGAGACCGGGAGCTAACGCGCCTACGGTCGGGGGAGTACGGCGATACCTGCCCTATCCTCGCGCTATCGCCTATCTCCTTCGCGCGGCCGTAGGGCTCCGGTTATATAGTAGTCGTCGTAACGGGTAGATATCTAGAGCCGCCGGGGGCGTCGCGACGGGCAGAGGTCTACGGGCAGGCAGGTCCCTCTCTGTCTCTATCTGTATCTCTATCTCTATCTCTATCTCTGTCTGTATCTCTATCGCTATATCTATCTTAATCTAGATCTCTATATCTATCTCCGTCTCTATATCTATCTCTTTATCTATCTCTATCTCTATCTCTATCTCTATCTCTATCTCTACCTCTATCTAATAGGTAGAGATCTAGGGCCGCTAGGGTAGTTACGACGACGGATAAAGGGCCGTAGGCGGGCGCGTCTATCTCTATCTCCCTCTCTATCTCTATGTTACGGATAGATATCTAGGGCGGCCGGGGTCGTCGCAACAGGTAGAGATCTATATAATCTCTATCTCGATCTTACGGGTAGATATCTATCTATCTCTATCTCTATCTCTGTCTCTATATTACGAGTAGTACGAGAAGGACAAAGCGAAGAATAGAGCTCTAGTAGGCGGCTATCTGATCGGACGGTACCCGGAATATAATAAGCTTATTAGGAGTACGACGGTAAGTAACCGGCTTTGCTTTATATTCTCGGAGAATAAGTATAGTAGTACTACTACAATCCTTAAGGACTTAAGCGGCAACGGTACGTAGATAAATAACTAATTAGTCGGACGTAATAAGAGACGTAAGCTTTAGGATAGAGACAAGATATCTATTGTTAGCGAAGCTAACTTTATCTTTAAATACCTTTAGAAGATTAAGGACGGAAGCGGGTTCCGATAGTAATATACAATATAAGAGCAGCTCGGCAAAGGGTATTGTACAATAGTATATCTCTATATTAAGAAGTATAATAGTATACAATTCGCTATTAAGAAGTTTAAGAAGCGGAGCGGCTATCTAGGGCGGCCGGGGTCGTCGCGACGGGGAGAGATCTATACGATCTCTATCTTAATCTTACGGATAGATATCTATCTATCTCTATCTCGGTCTCTGTCTCTATATTACGGGTAGATATCTATCTATCTCTATCTCTATCTCTGTCTATATCTTACGGGTAGATATCTATCTATCTCTATCTCGGTCTCTGTCTCTATATTACGGATAGATATCTATCTATCTCTATCTCTATCTCTATATATATCTTACAGGTAGATATCTATCTATCTCTATCTCTATCTCTATCTATATCTTACGGGTAGATATCTATCTATCTCCGTCTCGGTCTCTATCTCTATATTATAGGTAGATATCTATCTCTCTCTATCTCGGTCTCTATCTCTATATTACAGGTAGATATCTATCTATCTCTATCTCTATCTCTGTCTGTATCTTACGGGTAGATATCTATCTATCTCCGTCTCGATCTCTGTTAGTATCTTATAGGTAGACTCTATCTCTATCTATATCTTACAGGTAGATATCTATCCGTCTCTATCTCTATCTCTGCCTCTATCTTATAGGTAGATATCTATCTATCTCTATCGCCGTCTCTATCTTATAGGTAGATATCTATCTATCTCTATCTCTATCTCCGTCTCTATCTCCGTCTCTATCTTATAGGTAAATATCTATCTATCTCTATCTCCGTCTCTATCTGTATCTTATAGGTAGATGTCTATCTATCTCCGTCTCCGTCTCTATCGCTATCTCTATATCGTAGGTAGATATCTATCTATCTCTATCTCTATCTCTATCTCCGTCTCTATATTACGTATAGATATCTATCTCTATCTCGGTCTCTATATTACGAGTAGGTATCTAGGGCGGCCGGGGTCGTCGCGGCGGGGAGAGATCTACGCGATCTCTATCTTAATCTTATAGGTAGATATCTATCTATCTCTATCTCGGTCTCTATCTCTATATTATAGGTAGATATCTATCTATCTCTATCTCTATCTCTATCTATATCTTATAGGTAGATATCTATCTATCTCTATCTCTATCTCTATCTCTATCTTATAGGTAGATATCTATCTATCTCTATCTCTATCTCTATCTCTATCTAACGGGTAGATATCTAGGGCCGCCGGGGTAGTCGTAACAGGTAGATATCTAGGGCCGCCGGGATAGTCGCGACGGGTAGATATCTAGGGCCGCCGGGGTAGTCGCGACGGGTAGAGATCCCGGGCTGCCGGGGTAGTCGCGACGGATAGAGATCTGCGCGTCGCGTCCGGGGCGGGTAGAACGTTTCTAGGACGGAGCGTCCGACGTCGGACGCTCCGGTCCTATAGTTAGGTAGATATCTATCTATCTCTATCTCGGTCTCTGTCTCTATATAACGGGTAGATATCTATCTATCTCTATCTCTAATTCTCTATCTCTATCTATATCTTATAGGTAGATATTTATCTATCTCTATCTATCTCTATCTCTATCTCTCTATCTCTATCTCTATCTCTATCTATCTCTATCTCTATCTCTATCTCTCTATTTCTATCTCTATCTCTATCTCCGTCTCTATCTCTATCTCTATCTATATCTCTATCTCTATCTCTATCTCTATCTATATCTCTATCTCTATCTCTATCTCTATCTCTATCTCTATCTAATAGGTAGATATCTAGAGCCGCCGGGGTAGGCGCGATAGGTAGAGATCTAGGGCCGCCGGAGTAGGTACGACGGATAGAGATCTAGAGCTGCCGGAGTAGTTGCGACGGCTAGATATCTAGAGCCGCCGGGGTAGGCGCGTTGCGTCTAGGGCCGGTACGACGCTCCCGGGACGGAGCGTCCGACGTTAGATACTCCGGTCCTATATTTAGACTAAGGCCGGCTTAGTTAATAGTACTACTAGATTCCTTTATAATATCGAATAGGCTATTAGAACGATAACCCCTTACGAAACGCTACCTTACTATCTTATTATTAGAATAAAGAAGACTAATTATACTAGACTATAGCTTTAAGAGGTTATAGGGGATTATATAACTATCTCTATCTTCTACGATAAGAGAGTATTCTTCTATAGTAGAAACGAGTATTATCGTAAACAATTCCCTATCTATATAGTATTCGTAATAATAGTATATAAAGCGTAAGGTATAATACTCGATAGGGCTATAATTAATATTATATCTAAGGAATTTACGTCTAGATTGCAATATATAGCAGTTTCTAGAGTAAGGACTATTAACAATCTTATATTTAAGAAGCCGTTCGATTTCTCGCTCTTTACTAATTGCCTTAGACCTACTAGAATTGCTTATATTACTAATATCGAACGCCGCTAAGGATAGCGGCTCCTATCCGACAATACTAGTAATAAATATACTTAAGATATATATATTTAGTCTCGCTAGACTACCTACGATTCTTAGTAATATAGCTCTATTAACGAGCTTATAAATTAGTACCTCGACGAAGATTATACTATAGGTCTAGGTAATACTAGCCTCGAATTCAATAAGAATAACTTTATTTAGTTAGGCTAAGGTAGAGGTAGAGGTAGACGCTCTACTTAAGATAATAAGGATTAGTTAATAATAGCTAGTAGGCTTAGTAAAGAGATATAGTATAAAGAGATATAGTAAGAGTAAGGATATATAGATAGTAGTAACTCGCTTAACTTTAATAAGAATAACTTTATTCGGTTAGGTAGAGGTAGACGTAGAGGTAGACGATCTATATAAGATAATAAGGATTAGTTAATAATAGCTAGTAGGCTTAGTAAAGAGATATAGCGTAAAGAGATATAGTAAGAGCAAGGCGATAAGAATACTACTAATAGTAAGCTCTAATCTATAACTAATAAGAGGCTAGAGAAATGCTCCTAATTATATCTATAAATACGGAGATAGCGCTAATCGGCTTAGATTCAAAAATCGTACTATATAAAAATCGCTAATATATAACTTTCTAATACCTACTCCTAATTTAACTCGTCGAAACCTAAGGTTTTGCTCTTACTAAGCAAATAGTATATAGGTATAAACTTATTTGTATAGGTATAGACTATATAGGTATAAACTAATCTAGGTACTACTTTCCGGAATAACGATACTATACGTACGTATTGCTACCCCCCTTGCCTACGAACTCTTCTATATCCGCCGCCGAGTATATATAATACAAAAAGCCCTTCGTTATATACCTTATATAGGCTAGATTCCGAGAAACCTCTATATTAGTCTCTTTAATCCTACTAACGTATAAGAATAGCGCTCTTCGCTTTGCCGAGCCTACTACCTATAAGGCCTTACTACGTACCTCTTTACTTATAGAGTAGTAGGTATCTATAGTAGTTAGTCGTCGCGCTTCTACCTTAGCTCGTATAGGCCTACTACTACCTCTACTTAGCGTACTTAGCGCTATCTCTAGCTCTTCCTTATTATTATTATTATTATTAGGTATCTTGTATAGATCGTACTATAGTACTATAGGTAGCTGCTTTAGAAGACGTAGGCTTGGTCGACGTAGCTATAAAGAAATAGTAACCGGAGAAGGGACTAGAGAAGAACTATTACTTAGCTATTTAGATATAGTATAATACTACTTATATTTGCTATTATTATCGATCGGCTCTAGTATTAGCTCTATAGCTATCTTGTTAATTACGTCGTATATCTATTAATTGTTGTCGGCTATACTTAAAATAGGTTAGCTAATTAGAAGCTAGAGAATTACTATCGATTCTATATATAAATTCGTATATATATAGTACTAATTAACTTAGATTAATATATATATATATATACGTTACGTATATATAGAATCCGTAAAATTCTAACGTTTATATATATTTAGATATAGTATACAATATATATAGAGAGTATAAACTATAGGTAGGCAAAAAGATTAGCCTCTATATTAGTAAGATTAGCCGACGTTCTATACTACTAACGGGCTAGCCTATAGGATATATTTTATAGAGTTAGGTATTTAAGGGTTTTTATATATAGTAGGAGGCTTTTTTTTATATAGTAGGAGGCCTCTTAGGGTTAACCCTAAACTCTAGGCCTTAGGCATTTCTATATAATACTAATAGCACTTCCTCTATACAAACATATATATATATATATACACGCGTACGTAGTCGTAGTATATAGTATAGCGTACGACTAATATTACGAACGTAGCGACGTATTATAGACGTAGCGACGTATTACGGACGTAGCGACGTATTATAGACGCGCTAACGTATTACAGACGTAGCGACGTATTATAGACGTAGCGACGTATTACGAGATAGACGCGAGATTAGCTAATAGGAAGGTAGAGAGATACTATTGATTGTAGTAGGTAATAGAGTATAGTAATCGCGTTTTTAGCTTAGAATTGATTCTATAAGAATTTAGCTACCTCCGATAGTAACTAAGGCATTTAGAGTTAACCCTAAGAGGCCTTCCGCTATATATAAAAACCTGTATTTAAGTTAGATTATATCTAACCTATATCTAATCTAACCTATAACGAGGCCTAGAGAAGAAGAAGAAGTCTTCTAGATAGAAGAAGCCTTCTAGATAGAAGAAGCCTTCTAGATAGAAGAAGCCTTCTAGATAGAGAAATCTCTATAGAGAGCTGTTTTTAGTTAGCTTTAGCAAGCCTATAGAATACTACTAGATAGTAGAATATATTTATTTATTTACTATAAAAAATTGTTTTCTAATCCTATATATAGATACTTCTAGAAATTTTAAGGTTCTTCTACTTCTAGTTAGTATCTAGTATATAGACTATATATTGTTACTAGAATATATAGAGCTAGTTATATATAGAGACTATATATATTAGCTTCTACCTCTATTTAGATAATAAGTTATCTACTTAACAACTTTATAATAACGTTTTCCTCTTTCTAAATATCTATATTTCCTATAAGAAGTAGAGAGGACGATTTCTTTTAAATTCTACTAGCGAGAAAACTAAAACAGAGAAAACGAAAACAACGACAACGAAACACAAGACGAAGAAACGATAGATACGGCGGACGATTAGACAAGTCAGATAAAGCAGAAGAGTAGTATTATATTCTCGACCTACATCTATACCCTTTCCTCGGTCTGCTTGCCCTTGCCCTTCAAACCTACAGATTGCGCAAAACCCTCGGGTACGCCGTTCGCAGGTCTCCCGATCGTTCTATACGTCGGGCCTACCCAGGCGCCGAGAAGAGAACTCCACTGATAGCCACCTACCAACAGTCGCTTGATGGCTCTGTACTCTGCAAGTCCGGCATAGGGAATACCGGTATCTGGATCTCGGAACTTGGCGAAGAACGGTGTCAGCGAGCACCGTGCTTTGGCTGGCGGTGGTGGAAGGGGATCCTTTGCTGTTGCGCGTTTCCGATGAGTGAGGTAGCGCGCCTCGTCAGGAGTGAGGGATGGGTAAGAGAGCGGCAGCAGAATAGAGGCGACGGGTGTAGGCTCGAGAGCTGCATCTCTGGTGGATTTTGATGAGCTTCGTTTGGTAGTTGTGGGCACTTCGAGCTTTTCGAACGCGTCGAGCATGACTAGAGAACGCTGTGCTTGTTGCTTGATCAGGGGGACAGCGGGAGTAGGTGGTGTCTGAGGCATAGGAGCGTTGAGCTGGAATTGGCTGAAGCTGTGAGTATGCGGTGGTAAGACATGATACGTGGTAGGCTGATTGAGTATGTGAACATCCGAGGAAGTTTGAGTTGTGAGGCTGTTCGGCGCTTGCAATGGAGTGTGAATTGCGGGCGTGCTGGGTGTATAGAGTGGAGGCTGGCCCGGTGTTGACGTTCCCGAACCACTGGCGTATTCGTAGATGCCGTCGAGCCATGAAGATGGGCCGACAGCAGGCGGCGCTGGTGGGTGCGGCTGTGGCTGTGGTGCCATAATGATGGGTTGTAAAGATCGACTGCCAGCAAAACCAGGTGTCGCTGGAACACTGGGCGGAACGGGAGTTCCACTGGTTGTTGCATACGCCGTGGACTTGGTAGAGCTTGTGTCCTCGACCTCGCCTCCGTCAATATCTGGCCCATCCTTGATCTCTTCAATCTTCTGACTCCCGTGCAGGCGATTGAGCTTGATCTTGTCCCCCTCCCACAACACACTGCCACTCCAGTGTCTGATGACAGGTCCGTCAATAACTCGCCTCCGCTTCGCAGCCAAGGCCTCCTCTCGCAAACGCTGTCTCTCCGCCTCTTCCCTCTGCAATTTGCCAAACTCTTTCGCTGTCTCCTTCTCAATCTTGGCAGCCTTTGCGAAGCGCTCCTCTTGCGTCAGGTCGGAGCGTGCATTGGCCTTTTCCCTCTTTGCAGCATTGGCCATAATCTTCTTCTGCTTCTCGCTCCTCTTGATGCTTTCGACGAGATTCGAATGCACCATCTCGCGGTTCGCGACCGCCGTGCTTCGAGTGGACTGACGGACGGGCATTTCGGCTTCAGTGGGACGCCAGTCCTGGCGCTCGCTCTTCTTCTTCTTGTTGGACTTTGAAGGACCTGGCGTACTGGCGCCATCTTCAGTCTTGACATCGTCTGCCAGCTTGACCTTCTTCTTCTTCGGCTGGAATCGCGTCGATATGCGCATCTTGGCCTCTTCCATCTTACGCTTCTGTCGCGCCTGCTTCAGCTGCTCCCGTTCCTGTCTTTTCAGCTCCCTTTCGCCCGCCAAATCCTCCTTGTCGCCTTCTTGCGGTGGCCCAGCATCCTCGTCGTCGTCGGATGAGGAGAGCGCATCATCGGTATCTTTGTCGGATCCTTCAAACTCGCCCTCGTCGCCTTCCTCGTCCTCCAGCAGCTCGTTTCGAAGCGCATCATCGTCGAGGTTGGGTTGGATGAGGGAGTGGTACAGGTTGCCTGCAGTCGATCGTTTGGCGCGCGTAGCAATGAGGCCGGTAGTTGCAATGTCCTCGCTTGCGGAAGATTCGGCGTCGCTGTCGTCGGACATTTTGAGTAAATATGTCGACCATGATTGTGTGTAGCTAAGTATTTGGACAAGGGCGTCGGGGTTCCATGGTCGCGGCTTTCGGCCCGAGAGGATGCCGAATGAGACATCATCGTTAACGTGACCCCGAGAGACCCGAATTCATATGTGATGCTATTAGACGCCCTCGAACCAGCTTACTACCGCAAGCTGAGCGTGTGGTGTATACTCTTAAGGAGACCCAGCAGACATTCCAGCGTCAACGAGCAAGATGGCCAATACTAGCCGTCTTCTCAACAAGATCATAGGTAGTTCTGCTTATAGTCAAAAGGGCTCGCAGTCGCCGGGACTAGCGATCTATCGTATCGAGAACGAATGAACGTCTGTATAGAGGGTCTATTCCAAGCGGCCCCTCTACATCTTCCTCTTCAGCCCAAGAACATATCCGATGTGCAACACTTGATCTTTCAGTTACCAAGCTAGCCAAGCAAGGCTTAGGGAAACGGCTAGATAGCTACTTCATCATCTCTAGGAGCATTAGCGAGGTATACACATGTAACAAAACACATTTGAAATTTTTCATTTTTCTTCTTCTTCTTGTTCTTCTTTATCTCTAAGTCAGATAGGATCTGAAATAATAAGCTACTGTTCAACGCCTATCAATTATTCATTCCCATCCATCTATCCGATGGCCATTCGTCAAGAAGATCTGTCAGACATTACATAGTCCCAGCCTTCTGAATGGAATTCCAATCCAAAGTCGGCAAAGATGCAGCATAATACGAGCTCATCTGGCTCGCAAGCATAGGCATACTCATTCTCTTTTTTCTGCCCGGTCCAAATATAGACATTCGTAGCGAAGTATCCGGTGCCGATTGTTCTCTTCGTAGCATCCTCAGCTGGGGATGCTGCTTCTCATCTTTGTTGTCCTCATCATTGTTGTCGATGCTTGCGTCTTGCATCGCTGGAGGGCCGAGATGGACGGCGGGTATGGGCGGGACATCGACTACATCAATCACCGTGGGTCTTCTGGAGCCGGGGGCGATAGACTCTCCACATGTTCCACGAGAGTAGATGGAGCATGAATATGCGTGGCCGGAATGTGCTCGTCGGTGTTGTTTCTTGAATGTGTCGATTGGTTTTCGGATGCCCGCACTATCGAAAGGAGAGAGAGCAAGGGTTGCGGTATTTGCTCTTCGGCGTGATGTCGTCGGTTCGGGTTGGTGAGCATAGGCTGGCGGGGGCGGCATCATCTGTGATAGCATGGGAGCAGAGTGTCGAAAGGATCGCTGTCTTTCTTTGTCCCCGGTCGGGCTCATTGCCTGCCAGGCGATATGCCCTGGATCATTGAACTCTGTATTCGTAGGCGATACCGCGAGGCTTGATCGGACTCTCCCACGGGATGAGACCTTCGAGTTGAGAAGCGTTGCGCTCGCCGACGAGGGATAGCGGTCGAGAGGATGCAAAGGCGGTTTGGGAAAAGCATCATACAGCCACGCAACTGCAGGGTAGGGTCCCGATGTCTTCGTGTCCTGCGTCTGCATCGACAGCTTCGAGGCATGGCAGTGCTTCTCGGAGAACGGGTACGGGGATGGAGTTCGTGGTGGTGTCATATATGTGGGCGTGGAAGCGCCGCAGACGGGTTTGCCTCGTTGTCTCCGACGCCATACAAACAGGATGGCGACAATGAGAAGGACCATGCCAGCCGTGGCTCCGGTCGCTCCAGCGATTACGTTCCCATGAATGCTAGGCGAGCTGGGCTGGCTAGGAGCGCTACTTGCGGCTCCGGGGTCAATCTCGTCCCAGCCAGCGGGCTTGACGGTGACATAAAACAGTGCGGTCACTCCATTCCACTTGGCCTTGAAATTTCCACCCAAAACTAGTTGCTGTTCGGTGGCATTGGCACCACATATGGACACAGCCGACACGAAGCTCATGTAGCAACCTTGCACGTCCATGACAATCGAAGTCTGAGGCGGGACTGCAGACCAATCGAACACTGTCTGGAGTGTAATGCTATTGCCATCGCTCGCCGTTATGGTCTTTGACCCACCGGCATCGCCATACTCCAAGTTGCGTCCGTATCGACCCGAGTACTTCGACCTGCAGAAGTCGTAGGTGACTTCGTTGATTGTTGCTCGAGTGGAGCCCGTGTTGGATGGAGTGCCGCCGCATGCTTGAGCGGTGGTCGTGTTCGATTTGCTCGCAGGTACGGGAGCAGGATCACAGTCTTGCACAATATCCGATCGAGTACACGCGCCACGCTTCCGTCTCAGCGCCTGGTGATATGTAGGAAGGGCACTGGGAACAGTGGGTCCTGGATATGTAGTATGATGTTCGGGTATAGTCCAGCTTGTGGAGCTCGTGCTGAGAATGGACGCGACAGAGGACTTGGAGGCAGTACTGACAACCAGAGTGGTGCTGGTAGTAGCAGTACAGCTGACACTGATGCAGAGCAGCCATAGTGCCGCCAAGTAAGGCCACATGGCGTTCCAGAAGGATATGGCCCTGTCGATGGAAAGGGGTGGGGGGATGATATTCCTGGCTACGAACCAGAGCGTCCGTAATGAAAAGCTTCAATGCAATCGCAATCAATCAGTACCATGCATATACATTGCCGACCCACTGGGCTGGAGAGAAATCCATGAGGCAAACAGCAGTAAGTCGGAGTCCGGTCCAGCCAGAGCAATGGGTAGTTTCTGGGTGAATTGCCAATTCCTGTCAGAGGATGGGGAGCTGCTAGGGGTTCAATACCAATGTTATACATGAACGACGACAAGTGATGAGCATGTTACCACCATGTGGACCATGCGCTGTTGGAGATGAGTCCAACTGTCCAAGGTCCCTGCAAGCTCGGGAAGATCTATGGCAGGATTTAGTAGCATGATAGTACAGCATACCGTATATTGCAGGGTGGTGGCATAGAGAAGGCTATCTCATGGCGCCATGACCACCGAGTTGCACAACCCTACATCTACACCTAAGTATGGGAACGCGAAAGCAGTAGTGAGAGTGTGGTGGAAAACGGGGACCTCTCAGGCGACCAAGAAGGGCCGTTCGGAACAAGGGTGAGAGGCGCGGGCCTTCCTCGCCGCCGGCGAGTGGTCATGGGGATTTGCAGGGGAATCCGGATATGATTTGATTCAGATGGTTCGAACTTCGCAGGGCCCAGAGGCAGGCCGGAGGAACAGCAATATGCACAGAAGAGTTGGCGTAGGACCGAAGGTGCTTGCTCCTCGCTCGGTATTTTGCTTCGCTGGCGAGCAGCAGCCGGGTGTCGAGTACGATGACGAGTAGTAAGGTACGGTACGTACGATACCTATCAGGCGGCCTGGAAGAGTGTATCCGTGTTGCTTCTACACACACGTGTACACACACACACACATACCTGCAAGTTCGGAAAAAGGTTATTGGCGAAAGGTAGGCAGCCCGGATACATGTAGCCTCCTACAGGGTACGTATAGGCAGAAAAGGGAGTGCCGAGTGTGATGCCACAACCTGAAGAGGACATGTCCCTTCTAGTGCTCCCACCACGTGGAAATGGATTGCGACAGGAAATTCCTCATCTGAATTGGCCAGTCTGGAACACACCATAATCCGACGATGCCCACTTTGCCACTGTAGCCCTCATTGGTGCGCAATGTGTAGTAACTGTTGACTGTAGTCTAGCGCAGCCATGATGCCACGGGCCAAGTCCGGCGTCGCGACGAGGATGGCCATATCGAGAACAATGCACACACCACAGCGCCATTGCTCACATGGGCAGTCGTCGAGGCACGTGGGCGTAAGGACAGGACAGGACAGGTAGGAGATGTGCCTGTTGTCGTTCTGAAGCAACAGAGTTTGTGTGCAGAGTACTAGTAAGGTCGGGTGGGTAAGGTCGAAAAAAAGGTAAAAAGGAGTGGGAGTGGGAGAGTTCATGTATGAGAGAGAGTGAGAAAGACAGAGCGAGCGTGTTGGTGGACGTCTTCACGCTGGGGGACATGAGGTAGCGTCTTGGCACTTTGATTGGTTTGGAATCACTTCTAGCAAATAAGCCTGGTCTGTCCCGTCTGTACACATGACGAGCAAAGAAAATGTATCGAGTTCCGAAAGCTGGACGCCGAACAACGAGCACGGCTGCCATGTATGGAAAAAGCAAAACGAGCAGCGCCTCGTTCTTGGGGCGAGGTAGCAATGCAAGATGGATCCGAAAGGAAAAAAAAAGAATTTTCAGTCTGGCGAACTGATATGTATAGGAATAGCCGAAGGTGGGGCTCGAACCCTGCTAGGTCGTTAGCATCAAGTTCCAGCGTCAAAGGCTAGGAAGAGGGAGACGAACCACGACCTTGAGGTGCCTTGGATCAACTTGCGTTGTCCTAAGAGCCACACGCTCTACCGATTGAGCTACCCCGGCAGAGGGGTTTTATCATGAATTGATGTGCACTGAGATCTACTAGTGATCTATGTAAGCTCAAGAAAAAAAAGGCTTGGCGACCGGCAAGGTGCACGACACGAGGGCCTGCGATGCTCTAGGTAGACGGAAAATTGCTCGGCTTGGTAGCGCGAGTGATCAGTTCCTCTGCTCTAGTTTGTATACAGCATTACCGCAACCACGGTCAACGACGGGACTTCTACAGAGCGATTGTATACCAGTCCCGCCTAGCCGATAGGTAGGAGACAGGGCCAGTCGCGGCTATACAGCGTATAAAAGGAAAGTCGACATGTGAGCAGTAACTATCTAACAGAATCGTTTGAATGATGAACGTGCTGCTAGCGAAAAAAGACTGCAATGATTCCTCTCGCCACGTGTATAAATGATCTGGAAGCTATAGGGCAGAAAGCCATGAGCGTAGCAGATGATAAGGATTTGTGGCTGGAGAGAGAAAAGGAAGAGACAAGACTGACGAGACGAAGTTTGAAGCTGGATGGCTGCCAAGACTGCACTACGCCTGTTTGGGACCTCCGCCCGCAAATAATCGCCTCCGTGCACAGAGCAGCGGACTTGCACTTCGATGCTGGAGAGAGAGAGAGACGAAGATGACATTGTGCAGGACGACTCGACCGCGATGAATGCCGGACACCAAAGCGCACGACGGCTAGCTGCTAGCAATGGTATGGCTCACAAATGAAAAAGAAAATAGGCGGCTCGCTTGTCTGACATCCAGCACCCAGTCCTCTCCCGCGACACGGTATGCAGCTCCTGCTTGCATCAATTATCTCGACATCGCCGACACGCTTCCTCCGCCGTCGCAGCGCAACTGCAACCTTCCACTCCATCGCATCCATCTCCTCCGCCTGTAACACGAACGGGCCCCCGAAAAGCCTTCCGTGTTCTCTGCAGTCCCGTCCTCTCCCGTCCACCGCAAATCACGCGCGAACTCACACCTTTCGAAAAGGCCTTTTATCTCTATCAAAAACGCCTCAATGAACGTCTCGTGCTCCCATTCACGCGCTACTTTTACTACAAAAAGGACACCCCACAGGACCTGGAATGGAAACGAAAAGTCGCCGCTCGGAGAGGCGTTGCCGCGAGAGATGTCGGAGCGTACAATGCCTACGCTGATGATGGCTGGAACGACGAAGTGCCCATTGGGTCGAGGTTAGGGGAGCCCGATGATATCGTGGATAAATTGATACGTGATGCCGAGGGGAAGACCGTCGTGATGGATGAAGGGGGAATAGTGGGGGATGAGGAGAGTGGAGGAGAGGCGATTGCTGAGGATGCACAAGAGGGAGAGGAAATCAAGAAGCCTGTTGCGGATCTGACGATCGAACGACCTGCGCCGAGGAGAACGGAGGCAGATGAGAAGAACGATCAGCAGAGCTTGTCACGAGCGATGGATCGCACATTGTATTTGCTCGTCAAGGGTAAAGACGGAGAGTGGAGGTTTCCGCAGGACAGAGTCTATGGCAAGGAGAATCTACATCAGGTCAGTATCTTCCCCTTCCCCTTCCCCTGACCACGAGGTGGTGTTGTTGCATGAAACTGATTTCGTGATAGGCTGCCGAACGCATTCTCCTCCAAGCAGCAGGCGTCAACATGAATACCTGGGTCGTAGGAAACCATCCCGTCGGATACTTTATGCGCACGTTCCCAGAGCCACAGATTACATCCATTCTACCCAACGAGCTTGTCAGCACGAGTCGTTTCCCCTTTGAGCGGGAAGAATTCGGGGTCAAGACCTTCTTCATGAAAGCGAGAATCATGGCCGGACAGGCAGACCTGGCGAAGAACGCATACGGAGATCAAGAGTTTGCGTGGTTGACGAGAGAGGAGATTATGCAAAGGTGTGAATTCGACTACAGGTATAGCCTGAGGGGCATGTTGGCTGTACGATAAGCCGAAACATGTACAGTGGACTATTGCAGTGTACAACAATGTACCGTAGAGAAGAAGATGAATGACATGTAGATCCCCTGTTCTCAGTCGCCTCCCCGCCGGCACTCAATTCTTCGCCTCTAATTCCTCCGTCCATCTCTGACTCCGGGGCATCTCCACAGCCAGCCATTGATTTTACACCAGCATCGTCCTCCGTTTGCCTAGGTAAGGTACCAACCAAGAAATCCATACCCCTCGAAAACCGCGCGTAGACGACCTTCCAACTCTTGCCAAGTTAGAAAGACAATGGGACGTCGAGATCGAGATGGAGAAAAGTTTTGATTTTGAAATGTTCAGCAACCTGGATGAGGTTAGGTTAGGTAAAGTAAGGTAATGTAGTTCTTTTGGTGCCAAAATTTGAAATGGAGGACTAGCTGGGTGGCTGGCTGAACGATTGGCGCTGACTTCACTTGTGTCTCTCGCGATGGATGACTTTTGGGGGTAGACGGAGATGATGGATTTTATTGAAAGTTCATTATGCATAAGATGGTGTTCTTTAGAGCTTTTTCAGAGATATTTTTCAAAGGAAAACTTGGGAGAAGAGCTATAATAGGGTTTCTCGGGGGGTGTGAGAGTGACGAAAGGGGGGTATCAGATCCTGCTGGGAGACTGTCATACTATAACAATCCCTGGTAACAGCATCTCCTAGAAAAAGAGTATCGACGAGGTTGAGGAATGAACTTTCAAGCAGAGCAGACTCGAAGAACTCACCTATGGACGGACTATTTTCGACACTGCCAATTTTGGCTCCCAAGACCTTCAACCCTCTATCTCCCTCATTCAATTGCCCGAAGGGAAAAAATCAGGCAGTTTCAACTCGCTGCTGAATCCAGATGACTCACGTACGTACCTCTCTCTTACTTCTAATAATCACTATCGACGAAGCAATCCCAACAAAATCTGCAAATTCTAGGTAGTTTCGTACAAATACCGCTCGCCTAGTCAAGCAACTCTCAGAAACCGTCGACTATACATAGCTTATCATTTTCTATTATCTGATTGATCCTCGCAGATATATTACAACACCTATATAGCTTATATATACCAAACCAAATCCCGCCTCCTCCTCCTCCTACTACTAACTCTGTAGGAACATAATACGAGCGATTCGACGATAGTAACTAGGAACTAACTTATATACGACTCTTCTTCGATTTTGATAGATATATCCGAATTGGATTAACTGATTAAACGGCGAGGAAAAGATAAATCTATAGTAACAAGTCGGACCTATATCCTCTTAGAAGTCTTCTTTTTTTCTTCCTTTTTCTCCGATAGATAAATGAAATCGATCCGACCTAGCGCGAAATTTGTTGTTTTTTTATTTTTATTTGTTTCTCCCTACTTATTTTCGTACGGAGAAACGAAGAGGAGAGATAGTAACAGGGTAGATATCTTATACATTTTATCGAGTACGAACAAGGCGGAGAGGATTAAAATTTCTAAAACGGAAGAGAGGATCATATAGTTCCCACCTAGCTTCGAAGATTCAAAGGGGGGTAAAAAAATTGAGGGACTTTCGGATATTAACAGCAACGCTATCAACAACAATAACAACAAGACCTCCTACTCTTAATCTTTTCGTCGTCATGAATTCCTCACCTCACCTCTCATTCAAAACCATCTTCTCCACCTCCCCTTCTTCCCCCTATTCCCCCTATGCTCAATCTCCTCAATCTCCTCCTCCTCAGGCGTAACAGTACAAACCGTATCCGTCAACGTAGTTCGTCTCGTATACGCATCCTCCTCACTAGCAGTCGCAAGATGATTCCCTCCCCCGACCCCACCAGCACCAGCACCATGGTGTGGTCTCACATGACTCCAATCCTCCTCGACTTCAATCGGAGGCGGAGGAGTATTCCCACTACATCCACCACGACCTACCATTCTCGCAGCACCACCACCAGCACCACCACCATAGTCATCATCACCAACATGCTGCAACGGCGCAGTACGATTTGCAGCGTGATAATCATCCAGAGAAATAAAATTCTCTTCATCACTGTCCATTGTACGGATAGTAATATTTTTGACCGATTTTCCCGATCGTGTCGTGGAGTTTTGGGCCGTGGTGGAGAGGCCGCTGGCGTTGTGATTACCGATGCCACCGCCGCCGCCACTGCGAGATCCGCGGTTGGTGTCAATGGTCGATTGGCCCATGACATAGGGGACGTAGCGACGGAGAAGATTGCGGATGGAAGGCATGGATGCGCAGACGACGGAGAGGTGAAGTTCGGCTGTGGACCAGTATCCGACACTGACGTAGTCGTCTAATGGATTTTTTTGTTGCTCTCTCGTCAGTAATCGAAGAAAAAAAAGGAGAAGAGAAAAAAAAAAGAATAACTCACAGGTCAAGTTAAAAGAATCCCCAAACTGAATCAAAACCTGCAAACGCAAAATACTAATAATCGTCACCAAAAACCCCACGCAAAACATCAGCATTAACCAAAATTTCTTCCTCTTATTCAACTGCATCGCCCACAACTGCGGCAATGGTAAACTCAACGTCAACACATCCAGTCCCACATTCGCTCCCGCAGAAGCCCAACCTTGAGCATTGATATTGTTGCATTTGCAAGGATACTCTCCGCTCCATTTATTCCACGCGCAGGAGACGGGGAGGCATTGGAAGACGGAGACGAGGACGAAAGAGATGGCGTAGCAGACGTTGAGCGCGATGACCAAGTAGACGACGCGCCGGAAATTGCGCGATTGGAAGATGCGGAGGTAGGTGAGTAAGAGGGAGATTTTGACGGCCGGGAGGGCGGTGAGGTAGAGATCTTCGTCCCAGTAGTAGATCTATATTTTCACATATATCAGGCTTTCAGTGTTAGTGGAAGTTGAAGAATGATGGAGATACGGGTATTCACCGACCTTTAAAATCCTCGTGATATTTTCAAACGGTAAAGTCCACACATCAGTTCCGATTCCGGCATGACTGACTGATCCAAAATCAGCATCTCTCTCTCTCTCTCTCTCCTTCTCAAGTCATGGTAAAATAAAAGGAAAAAAAAAGAAAAAAAAAAGCACTTACGCAACACAGCCGAAACATCAATCGGAATAGCCAACGCCAAAACAAACACCACCACAGCATCATCCCACCACAACGTCGTCGACCAACCATCATTCCCCGCGCAAGGAGAATGAATTTTCGAAGCCATTCGTAATCCCAACGCGACCGTCGCGATAACCAATCCCGCAATAATACTTTTCAATCCAGGTCCACGTTTATCTCGAATGGGACGTTGACAGATTGTTTCCGTGACGTTTTTGGTTGCTGTTTTCTCAACAATTAGGAACAAGGATCCCGGATTTGTTTCGATTACTCCCTGTCTCTAGGGCTGAGGAGGGGGGGGGATTGTTAGAGAGAGAGGGATACATACTCAATTGATGTTTCACAGAACAACTCTCCAACACACAGGCTTGGGTCACAGCAGTAATCTCGGCATTCTCGCAGGTACATGTCGTATTGCCCGCTTGACACGGGCTGATGGCGATGGTATTCAAGAGGCAGGTCCGCTGTGTTTTGAAAAAAGAACAAATCACAAGTGTGATGTCAGTGATGAGAGTTTGACAAAAGTTAACAGTCACAAACAAAGCGTTTCCGGACGAAGGCTCTTTTTAAGGAGTAGGCCGGAATTCCTAGCGTTTGTATAGAGTAAAGGGAAGGGATGGAAGGAAAGAAAGAGGGAATCCTGAAACGAAGGAATAGATCAATCAATGAGAAACAAGAAAAGAGATATATAAAAAGAAAAAGAAGAGAAAAAGAAAAAGAAACTCACGCCGCACTCTGGCATAGTCCCCAACAACGCCACGACCTCCTCCAATGGCATATCGTAAACATGTTGTTGCGCATCGACGCCCGCTACAGCAATAGAAAGCAGCAGCAGCAGCAGTAGTGTTGTTGTCGTTCTGAACACTACTGGCAAACTCCTCCCGGTGGTAGAGGTGGTGATGGTGAGCCGCATGCTAATTGAAGAAGCATGATACGAGGAGGAGAGGGCAAAGGATGATGAGGATCTGCATATGCATATGCATGAAACGGAAGTTTGAGAAATGGACCACCGGGCTCTGGTGATGGGTTGAAGAGGGATGAAGAGAAAAAAAAGTATGTTTCAGTATGATAAAGGACCCTTTGATATTAAAGTGCGCAATGCCAAATAGCACTAGTGATGGTATGAACCTGGCAGCTTCGCATCGGGTTTAGTTTGTGTGTTGGGAGGCGGGGGCAGATGGCTGTGTAGGTGTAGGTTGTTGATAATGCGGACGATGTATCATGTCGATGCGTGTGATGGGGCCAGGACAAGGAGAAGCTCCCCCATAGCCGAGCGGCACAGCAGAACAGGTCGCGTGGAATAGGAGCCGTCGTGTGAGACTGACTGGAAGAGGTGAATACAACCGGAGCCACGGAGCCGGTCCCGCGTAGAAGAGTGACTACCGTTGCCTACTGTTATTACTCCTAGAGGTATACGGTATAGCTCATCATCTGCTGAGCCCTTAATCATTCACTCGCTCATGAGGGTTGGGCAGCGTTCCGTTGTACTTTACCGCTCATCTGCTTGCAAGCCCCGACGAGATTTTCTCCTAGTGCGCGACTAGTTTCACTGTCATACTTTTAGTGTGGTTGTCCATCAACACTAACAAGGCGGACGTCGAACCGTAGACCAGGATCCAGGATCGCGCGTATGCTTCCAGCTTATCATTCTGATTAGCATTCCGGCCCCCCGGGCCAAACCGACTTGTAACAACCACATGCCCCTCTTTAGTGCCAATGGAGAGAGATTCGTCGCAAAGCAACTAATGTCGGCTCGGCATGTACAGCTGAAGTGGGCTAGAATGGAAGAAAAAAGACGACATACAATGAATGCGGATACCCTCCCACGCCGAGATCCGCATCACTCTGCATGTATGCGCGTGTGACGGCAGTGACTGCACACCACGCGAACAGGAGTCTGTGCGGACTGCTGCACCATCTGTCGATCCCTTTGTCACGAGCAAGGGATAGTCATCGTAGGAGTGGGAAGGGAAGTCCGCTTCACTTTCATCTTCCTCATCTACCACGCCGTGATATCCTCTGCCTCGGCCTCCCCAAACATACTATCCTTCGCCTCTTCCTTTTCTTCTTTCTCTTCTACCTGAAGCGGCCAGTTCACAGGTTCCCGGGCCATAATGTCCGGCAACTCGCGCTTCAAAAACGCCTTCAAGAACCCATTGACCTGCTTGAACTCTAGCAGGAACGCATCATGTCCGTCTGGACTATCAATCGTCTTCAGTTCGGCATTGGGAATCGCAGCAGCCAATTCTTCCTGTTCTTGATATGTGAAAAGCCCATCGCTTTGGATTCCGAGGACCAATGTGGGTTGTTCAATCATAGCGAGAGCAGAGCGGACTTCTTCGGGAGTGGGGGAGCCCGTAGTGTCCGTCCTTCCGCGGGCGACGTCGTGAGTGTCGAGCTTCCGCGTAATGGCAATGTAGCAGTTGGCATCGAAGCGTTTGATGAATTTCTCGCCTTGATAGCGGAGGTAGGATTGGGCCGAGTAGTATGTTGGTACCTTGTTCTTCCTTCTTGTGCTGCCTGTCGTTTCTACGGGAAGCTCTTTGTCGCCTGAGAACTGCGGGTCCTGGACTGTCATCGTTGCTTCTTGTTGAGGACGGAGAGAGTCGGTGGAGGAAGAGAGGTCGGCGTCTGGATTCGTGGCTCGGGAGTGTCGTCGACTAGTCCCATTGCCATGCTGCTGTCGTGGGCTGCCAGCGTTTCGATGTCCATCGTTGTGGGCGTAAAAGTGCTCTCCACCGTGGTCTTCCGACTGAGGTGTGCCGGGTCTTTGCATGGCGTTGATACCGCCTCGGGCTTGCTTGGGGTCGGGATGTTTTCTGCCAAATCTGCTCTCGAAGCTGTCTCTCGAGCGATATGTGAGCAAGGCGCTCATTCTTGCAGCTCCCAGTCCACTGGCAGGAGGATCTTCGTAGGGATAGTAGCCATCATCATACTTGGGATCGGAGTAGATGCTCTGTCTCTGCGCTTCACCCCAGCTGATTCCCCACGCACTGTACCGCGCCGACGTCGCGATGGGTATGATGGTCCTCACATAGTCCTTTCCAAAGTATGCAAACTCCAGCACCAGCATGCCACCCATACTGCCCCCAATGGCTGCAGCAATCTTCTTGACACCCAGATCATCCAGCAACATCTTGAACAACTTCACATCATCTCTGATGGTTGTCAGTGGGAACTCGGGCCCATAGCTCCCTTCCGACTTGTCACCACTCTTTGCAGTCACGGGAGAGGCGCTTCCATAGGGACTTCCCAGGCTGTTGAAGCAGACGATGAAGAAGCGGCTCATGTCAAAGGCTCTGCTCTCTTCCCCATTGGGACCAGGGCCTCCCAGAAGAGGACCCCACCAATCTTGCACATCAGCACTTCCAGTCAGGGCATGGCAGATGACCATGGCATTGTCTCCTTCGGGCGAGAGGGTACCATATGTTTTGTGGGCGACGGGCACATTGTACAGCGTTGCGCCGCATTCGAGGGTGAATTGTGGGACAATGGCGATGTCTTGGTTGGGAATGAGTGCGACGAAGGGGTTCTCGGTCTGATCGGCGGGCTTCAGGCGATCTGTGATGGGCGTGAATGAGTTGGTTAGTAGGAATCATCATGGTGCCGATCTGATCAAGTGCAATATACCGAATTGGCGGGGGGAGGCCGAGGAGGTGTTGTTGTCGGAGGCGTGAACCAGTCCATTGGGGGCAGTCGTCATTGTTGAGTTTGGGTGATCAGTGAGGACATGAGAAGGGGAGTGCAGACGGGAAGGGCAACGTTGTTGGTGAGAGAAAAGAGGAGTCTGAGAGAGAGAGAGAGAAAGAGTCACAGCTTTGCTTGCCGAGCTTTTAAACTTTCTGACGCCATAAAAAGTACCCCATTCCTCTCCCCCACTCACTTCGTCCTAATGCCTACATGTACCTACTATACAGATACCTACCTCCTCACTTGGAGCTACATGTACTACTCCCGGACAGCGACCTCCTCTCCCGACAACTGGAGCCATAAGGTATCGTTATTGTTACCTACTACGCTACTTTGGACCATCATGATTCTACCACTTTGAGATCATCCCGCCCCCGACAACACCACTAGCCCCCTCTCTATGGCGAAAACACGCTCTCTAAATACCCCAGGTACATGTAATCAAGGTATGCTCAGTCTTATTGGGATTGTTTCTGAACGAGGCGATAGTGTTCGTGGAAAGAGGCCGCAGTATCATTTCTGCTCCATCCCAATGGCCATACTTTCACAGGATATGCAGATGATGCTTCACAGTCCCCAAGATTGCACGCGAGCACCTTCAGCAGTCATCGTAATCTTGGTACTCCTCCGCTTCGTCCCAGGTTTGCCCCGAATCGTGGACGCTGGAACGCCTTTGACAGGCGGATACTTGACCACTCCGATATGATGTCCACCGCCGGGAAACTCTTCTTCGGCCTTTTCCGCAATCACTTCCAGGGCAGAGTCCGCCTCGCAGAGATACTCAATGTCTACCATGACCATGTAATGCTCCCACAGAGTGCGTAGTCCCAGTATCACATTCGGAACGCCATCTTGTGAAGCTTTGACGGCATCGTCGGAAACGACTACGAAGGGAACGAGACCGAAAGGTTTCCTGTGGTTACGCTCCTGGTCAGCTTTATGATTGATTCCAGGGACCTGCCTAGGCTTGAGAATGCTCACTTGTTTTTTCCCGCATGAAAGCTCAACTCCACATAGTGCGTAGGCTCGAAATGCTGGTCGCCGATCAAGTTCAGGTCGTGGAAGTCTTTGAGATCAGGACTCTCGCTGAGCGGCTTCTTCCAATTGAACGCTGTATCGCCGAGGAGTGCGGAGAGAGTACTCTCGTTGATGGTATTGACATCTGCTCCCGTGTCCATCTTGGCCCACATCACCACTTCTTTGCCATCGTGTCGTCGCGCAGTCAAGGGTGTATTGGCCGTATTCCGTTGTTCCGGCGAATGCTTCAGGAAGGATAAAATGTCCCAGTCGCGTACCTTGGGCAGACGCACCCATTCGTACTCTTCATGGCACGTATCGTCGAACCACTCCAGCTCGAATTCGGAACTCTGCGAACGCTTTGCCTGGTGCGGCGAGCGTGGTCTTGGGGTAAGATGACCATCATGTCCCTTGGCCTGGTGTTGATGTTCTTCTTCTTCTTCTTCGCTCGTTCCATCGGTATCATGCACCGAGAGGGCTGGGATTCTGCTCATCTCTGTCGGACTTGCAAACAGATCGTCTGCCATGATGGCCTCCAGTGCGTCCCAGCACAAGACAAACCATTCCCGCTACTTGGAGCTACACGCCTTCTTAAGGTATCTGCCATCATGGCTGAGTTTCTTCGTATCACGCTCCAGCCGCAGGATGGAGGAGGATGGAGGATGGATGGAGGAGGATGAATGCTGCATTGCTAGCGCAGCATTATCATCTTCTTCATCAGTCCAATGATCTCTCTGCGATATAGCTGGCAGCATGCCGGCAAGCGATTGTGAGGCGTCATACATGTGCACAGTCAGCATTATTCATGCACCACTTCAGCCAAGTTCATGCCGCCAGCTAAAAATGGCCATGTTGATGGGGGGGCCAGGTTGTTAATAATCCGGCCCCGTAATCGTCGGAGGAATTGCTTTCCTATGCGCAACGACATATTCTGGCATATTGTCCTTCTACGCGATATCTGTATACCTGGTCTTGCATTCAGTACGCTCATCATTCCTTAATTGTGCACGCTAAGGAACACAGGATTCGAATGTGGCTTGCTGGTATCAATGTTGTACCGCAGCGAGAGATTCCAATGCTCAAGCCTCACCGGTGCACAACGTGGTACCCTCGGCCTGAGGCCGTTCGTCTATCTTAACACAGACTCATGCTGCCGTTGTAGTGGACGGACTCTTTTCTCTCCCCGATGAACCCATACCATAGGTACCATTCATACCGTAGACTCTTGCTGAACACTTTTGCCTCCTAGAATGGAGTTCTCAATTGCACCAGATGACACCTCGCAACTGAGCGGTGGTCGACGATACACGATGGACGAGAAAGAGGTCGAAAAGGATGTCGAAAGACATCAGAGTCCCTCCCTACCGCCAGCTACTGCCTCTCGCACAAACACTAGCTGGTCCCGTACCTCATCGACGACATTTGCAAAAGAGCTGCCACGCCAAGACACGTTGCGATCGTCCACCTCGTCGTCCACCACCTGTCCATCGAGACCACTAGAGCGACGACAGACATGGAAACCCGAGGCCGAGGCTCTGCACGGGTATCCCATGCTTGCAAGATTCTTGGGCACAAGAGAGAACTATGCCATTTATCGAAGTTTTACGGCCCTCAATGCTCGCAATTTACTCTATCATCAAGCTAAACTCACCCATTTGGAGCATGAGATGCATGAAATTGAACAAGATTTGGAACATGAACAATTGCACTATAAAGTGCAACATCTCTTCGCAGACGACACCACTTGCGAGCCCGGCACGCCAGGCCATAAGCTACGAGGCAAATACAAAGAACTCAGCCATGCTCTCGACAAATACAACCACCTGCTCCTCCAACAGAGCAAACTCCACCGCCTCTCCCACCCAGACGGCACCTTTGTCGAGTCCATTTGGAACTTCATCAACAACCAAGCCACGCCATGTCCCAATTGGCTGCAACATCCCGAAAATACCGCCTACGCCATCATCGACGGCACTCACACGTCTTTACAAGACGACCTCGTCACACTGAACCGCGCCTTTCGCGAACAAGACCCTTTTACCAAATTCTTCACCTCGACCTTCCTCACCTGGTGGCACGGAATATACTCTCGATTCCGCGCCCCGGACGGCGACATGGGCGAATACGTCTACGGCGACGCGAACGTCAGCACAGTGATGCGAGCATTTGTGATGGTGTTGGCATCGGCGTTACCGACGTGTTCGATAGTCGCGTTGTATTTTATTGAAGATACGATTCGACGATTGGCGTTTATTGTCATGTTTAGTGCGGTGTTTGCTTCTGCTTTGACGCTGTTTACGGAGGCGAGGAGTATTGATGTGTTTACGGCTTCGGTCGCGTTGGCGAGTGTGCAGGTGGTTTTTGTGGGGACTGCGTTTGGGAGTAATGGGGATGGGCAGGCGAGGGGTTGATTTTAATTTCATGTCTTGAGGTATGGATGGATACATGTCGTCTCATTGGCAAGGACGTAGCGCTTTGAAGAGGGATGTGGCGTCTAGCCTTGGGAAGAAGCTGGAATGCACATGTCATTAAGAGTATAGAAGCGTTGCTGGCGGTTTCTTATAGATCGCTCAGACCAGCGTAGTCTTCTTCGAATTCGAACCTGTTCCAAAGCGTAGACAGGCTGCGGTGTATATACTGCACTGAAGCTGCTCGAATCTAACAGTCTCGATCGGCTTCGAGGCGGTTTCTGGACGTTCCACTTCCTCTGCTCACGAAGTCGCCGCAAGCTGGTCGGGTTTGGGTGCCATTGACAGACCCTCTGCTGTGCGATACGCCGGCTGCTAAGTCCAGCCCAGTCTTGCCTGTAGTATCAGCAGGCCTAAGCCGCGTCTCCATCAAGGATAGGAAGACCATCCACTCGAGCTGTTGCCAACCAGAGACTTGAGTCAAACATGACAAACATGCCCAGCCTGCAGGCACGAGAGTCACATCATAGTCCGTCTCAAGCAGCTTGCATCAAAAAAAAATCACCTCTCAACCCAAACCCCCTTACCAATTCAATTCAAATCGGCTTCGCCACCTTCCTCACCTCCCTCGTCCCCATCTCAGGATCCTCAAACTCCCTCCAACTAACCGGAAACATCTGATTTCCCCACTCACTCTCCGCCATAACGACACCCAATTCATTCCTGGCCGTACTCAAATAATAACTCCTCTCATCGCCCAAACTAATCACCACAGCGCGTACAATATCTCCCACGCGAAACGACTCGGCGACTTTGACTTTGTCGATTTCCGTCGCTCGGATGTCTTGTTGGCGAATGAGAGCCGGAAAAGGGTCGGAGGAGACGTTGTGTTCGCCATTGGGGCCCAGGGCGAGGATTAAGAGGGAGGCTTGGCGTGGATTGGTGCGCGTGATGCGGCCGAGGATGAGGGAGTTGACTTCAGGGAGGAGGGCAGTAGATGAGGAGGATATGGTGCGGTGGATAGAGAGGGTGGGAGAGGCTTTTTGGGACGATTTGGAGGATGTATTTGTCGGAACTCCTGCCCCCGCCAAGGGACCGGCGATTGAGGCACAGATGTTTTGGGCGTGGATGTGAGTTCCTTCGCCGAGAGAATTCTTGTCCGCGGGGCCGAGAAGAGTGCCAGGAAGGAGGATGGTTGTGGAAGTCATTTTTTGGTAGCCAGGCCAGGATGGATCTGGTAAAAGTCGCGAATGCAGCAGAGGAGCAAGTGTGAAGTCAAACTTCTTAGAAGACTGTCGGCGATAAGAATCGGATTTTTGATGCAGTCGACAAAAGCTTAAATATTATTATCCAACCAACCTCTTTCTTCCACTTCCTCTCACTTCCTCTTCTACACCGCACACCACAAACCACACACCACCACCACCACCACCACTACCGACCATGTCCTCCCTTCGCAACGCCGTCCAACGCCGCAACCACCGCGAACGAGCCCAACCCGCCGAACGCGCCAAATGGGGACTTCTCGAAAAACGCTCCGACTACAAACTCCGGGCGGCAGACCACAAAACCAAGACGCGCAAAATCAAAGCTCTGCAATACAAAGCCGCAGACCGAAATGAAGATGAATTCTACTTCTCCATGGTCAACAACTCGACCAAAAATGGCGTGCGAATTTCCAAGAGAGGTGAAGCGAACAACGGCGGTGCGGGAGGCGCGATGGATGTGGATGTGGTGAGATTGATGAAGACGCAGGATGTGGGGTATTTGAGAACGGTGTTGCAGCGGACGAGGAAGGAAAGGAAGAGGTGTGAGGAGAAGGTTGTTTTGGGGGAGACGGAGATTGAGTTGAAGCCGGGGAATGGACGGATTGTGTTTGGCGAGGACGGAGAGGAAGATGGCGCTGTTGCGAGACCGGTGGGAGGGACGGAGGTCGAGGCAGATGATTTTGATATGGATCTTGATGGACTCGATGAGAGTGAGGAGGAGGAGGATGGCAGCGAAGAGGGCAAAGATGAAGAGGATCTGACGCCCGAGCAGAAGCGACTACGGAGGACGAAGAGACATGCACGTACAGTCAATCGGAATCGATTGACTGCGCTGAAGAAGCAAGAGTCCAAGTTGCGTGCTGCGTTGGAGGGCGTAGAACACCAGCGTGCGAAGATGAACGGCACGATCGGCGGGACCAATAAGAATGGAGTGAAGTTCAAGGTACGACAGCGGAAGAGATGAGCTTTTCTGAAAAGTGTGTGATTCTGCTTGACATCTCTTGATTTTGCTTAGCTAGAGCAGCGAAAGCATCTGTTTTCTCTACAAATCTGTTATTTTCATTCCTCAGTAAGTCTGTTTGTCACCCAAGGCAGCAAAAAAAAAAGACCAAAAACGCCCATCATGACAAAAACCCAATTCTCTACATCCTCGCCGTCATCCTCGTCGCAGCATCCAACCGATAACACTCCCCATTCATATATCCATTCTCAATCACACACCTCACAAACCCGGCAAACTCCTCTGCCCTCCCCAACCTCTTCGGCCACTCGGCCTGCCTCCTCAACGCAAGCTGAACCTTCTCGGGCAACATCTTTGACATATTCGTCTCAAACAACGACGGCGCGACGGAAACCGCTCGAATTCCATTCCCAGCCAAATCCCTCGCCAACACCAACGTCATACTCCGAATGGCGCCTTTGGTCGCCGCATACGACAACTGACCAATCTGTCCCTCAAACGCCGACGAAGACGAAACCATCACAATGACTCCTCGTTCCCCATCGGGACCCCAAGGTTCATTGCGCGCAAGATGCGGTAAAGTGAGACGAATGGTATTGAGAACACCTCGGAGATTGACATCAATGACAAAATCTATAGTATCCATGGGAATGGGATTGAGATTTTTATCTAATAATTTCGCGGGATTACCGACTCCTGCGGCGGGGATGAGACCGCCCAAGGGAGCGTGTTGGGATTGGGCCCATGTGGCGGCTGAGTCGATGGCGGATTGGAGAGAGGAGGTGTCGGTGACGTCTACGGAGAAGAATTTGGCGCGTGGACTATTGCTTTTGTCGTCGCTGGAGCTGCTGGAGGAAGAAGAGGAGAGGAGTTGTTGGATTGCTGCTGCGCCGGATTCGGGGTTGAGATCGAGAATGGCAATGTGGCCGCCTTGAGAGTAGAGGTCAATGGATGTTGCGAGGCCGAGGCCGGAGGCGCCGCCGGTGATGATGAAGGTTCGTTGCTTGATTTGCATTTTGTTTTTTTTTTTCTTCGGAGTTGGGATTGAAGTGGAATGTCGAAAAGAGGAATGTGAAGATGATAGAGTAAGTGAGGTGGTGCTGTGAAGTCGTCGCGCCAAGATTCAGCACATGCCGAGGCATGATAGGTGGTGGTGCTGTAGAAGTACGCTAAACCTTACCTCCTACCTACTTGTCCCCGTCTATCATGCAATGCAGTTTACTCACTCTCCGATATAAGAAAAAATAAAAAATAAACCCCCAAAAGCAGAACAACAAAAGATGCTGCTCAGCAAAACAGTATACATAAGGTAGGTACCCGCTCAATAAGAGAGAGGCAAAGTAAAGAATTTCACGCGCCCTAAGTACCTAGGCAAAGGAATAGTATACAATGAAAAAAGGTAGGTAGGTAGGTCTACGACGTCTAGTAGCAGGGTAGGTAGCACTTGGTATTGTTTCTAGAAGAAGACGATCTCTCTCCTCAGGAAAGGAAGGTGTTTGTATTTTATCACAGCGTAATTTCTGCTCGAGAGTTTTCCTCTCATGGGCAAATGTATACAGACTTTTTATACCTATGGCACGCGTTCTGTTCGCGTCGGTCTTTATCTAAGAAAAAAAGACTGGGTTTTATTACAAAAATAGGCCAGAGAGAAACCAAGGGCGTGATCTCGCACGCGGTCCTGTTCATCATGTTTCATTTTCTTTTTCCTTTTCGCGCCGTACGCCTCGCTAAAGTCAGGTTCCCCCAAAAAGATGAGTATCACCATCCTCCCGTCGCTGAATCTTCAGGCCTATTATCTACTCCATGGCCACATCTTCAGCGGGGTCCTCCCCGAATACGTCTTCCATTCTCCCCGCCCCTTCCTCATCCTCATCATCATCTCCTCCTTCCATCCCTCCCATCGTCTCATCCTCTCCACTCGCAGTCGCAGCCCCACTCGCACTCTTCTTCTGTTGAGCCTGATACAGCACTTGTTGACTCACACTCCTCTCCATCCCCACAGCGCCATTCCCACCAAACTTCTCATCCTCCTCCACCTCACTATCCCACTCCTGCTTCATACTCCAGCCGACGCCGGTCAAGCAGAATTTCTCCGGCGGCAACAACACCCCAAAAGCCTGTCCACCTTCGACTTTCGGCAACGCGATGCGATTCCTGTCTTCTGCTTCTTTGAGCATAAATTCTTTCGGTAACGCTCCTTGGAACGAATAGCCTTGTCGAGCTGCAATCGCTTGTCGGAGACTCGTTACTGTAATGCGTTCGCCATCGTCTACTGCAGCTGCGCCTCGACCTCGTCCAGAGGCATTGGTGGGGGGAGGGAGGTTGGTGTAGCCTTCGGAGCTGAGGCGCAATGAGTCGGAGAGGATGGAGGAGGTGTAGCGGTAGGCGAAGTCGAGGAGTTGAAGAGGCACGCGTTCTTGGTAGTTGGTCAGACCATAGCTCGAGAGAACTGCGTGAATCAGGCGGGCGTCGCGTGGCCGTTTGGATGTGCCGTCGTCGAGGGAGGATGTGATGGGTTGGCCGGAGGGATTGTCTGTTGCTGGCTTGGCAGTTGTTGTGGTGGCGGTGGCGGGCTGATCGGAGGGAGGAGGCGTAGGGGCGCCGTTGGTCGCCATGTTGACCAGTATGTGGTTGGTGTCAAACTGGTATTGATTTGCGGTCAGAGTTGGAGATTCAGGTAGACGCGAAGTGAAGTGCTAGGATGATGTAGCCGAACAAGATCTCTTGGCGGTCGCCCCGTCAACAGCAAATCCACAACATTCACTTGACTTCATGTCACTTCACAATGAACGATTTTCTGAGCGCACTCCCTCTCACAGCCTTCTTGACATTGTAAGATCACACTGACTTATCATTGAGCAGCTTCGCGTGGAAATAATGATTTAATAGTCTCTTATTCGCACATGATTGTGGCTACATTTCGTGACAGGCTCGCGACAAGAACGTTTACACGTTCCCATTTACTTGAGATCACCACTGACCTACTCATTCATAAATCGCCTGGAGAGTCTCCAAATCCGCCAAACTCGCCATCGACTCCCTCTGCTCCTCCTCCTCCTCCTCCTCCTCCTCCTCCTCTCCTTCATTCTCGTCAAAAGCAGCCGCAATCTCATCCTCGCCCTCACTCTCACTATCATAATCAAAATCACTATCAGAATCATCAAAATCATTCTCAGTCTCAAAATCACTATCATCATCATACATCTCGACGCCCTTCAAAGCCGCCAATTTCCTCATCCACATCTCCTTCTCCTTGCCCTTTTCCATTTGGGCAACCAACGCCTCCATCTCCCTGATCATCTTCCTCTTCGCCAACCACAATACTTGCTGCGGCGACCTCTTGGCGAGATGGATTTCGCAGAAGAAGTTCGAACAGGTTTTCTGTTCGGCGCGGAGAATGGCGCGAGGCGGGTGGAGAGTGCGGCTGGGTGTGCCGAGTTGGAGTTTGCTGCCTTGTTCGTGGGCGAGGCCGTAGGCTTTGGTGTATGAGGAGCGTATGGGAGCGCGAAAAGGGCGTGGAGAAGCTGGGAAGGGGTCTGTTGTTGATTTCGCTGTCGTTGTTATTGTTGTTATTATTGTTGTCGTTGTTGTTGTTGCTGTCGTTGGAGGAGGAGGAGGAATGGGAGTTTGATCGAGGGCTGGCGGGCCGAAAGAGGGTTCGGGTTCCTTCTGTACTTGCACGACAGGCTCATCGGGCGTGGAAGGAGAGCTGGCGGGCTTGGTCGACGAGCTAGAAGTCGAGAGCGACTTTTTTGGCTCTTCCTTGGTCGGCGGGCTGGAAGTCTCCAGCGAGCTTTCTGGCTCTTCCTTGACCGGTGGCGTAGTAGGGGACTCTGCGCCATGGGAGACAACTGATGCAGAGTTCTTGCCACAGCACATCTTGCGGAGGGTGCTTCTGAATTTACCCATCTTCTCTGTTTTTGCTGTGGTGGTTGTCGCTGGAGTAGTCTTCGATCGAATGGTATAGTCTGGACAATGCTTCTGGAGAATTGTACAGTCTGGAGAATGGTATAGTCTGAAGAATGACGCAGAGTGCAGGATTGTGAGTATTACTTGTACTTGGACGATTTCTAGGAAAGTCAAACGACAGCAGAACCATGGTTGACGCTCTCGGAGAGAAGATGGAAGCAAAAACATAAAATGTGAGGACGTCAAAAGGTTCACCAATGACCCGCGGTTCGTTAAATCTTATAGAGATATCTTGGCTGGCTGTATTATCCCAAAGGACACCATTACCTCAAAGCGAGCGTCTTGGATAGTTTCGATGCAAGTTTTGAGTTGATACCGAACCAGTTCATCACCTATAGAGAGACGTGAGTTACCATAATGCGCACCGCTCGAGAACGGCCCAAAGTCTCCCGCAACGTGGCGTGTCTGGTCCAGATTTCCTCGCTGTCAGGCGTCAAGAGCAATCAGTCATAGAAGGAAATCACTTGGTTCACTAGTTTGAGTATCTGGTGGAGTATATCACCGCTGCCTGGAATGGCGACATTCTTGTCTACCTAAGGTGTGGAATAGCCAATATACCACTAGTGGATGCTGCTACCGCTGGCTGGCGTTGGAGAGTTTCGTGCACTGAGGAATCCGGAGTCTCGATAGGAACGATAGGAACGGCCTCGCAAAACAGCGACGCCGACGTGATCAGGTGAGCTTCTGCGACGACTGTGCGAACTCGCATCATTTGTAGTGTAATCGATCGCTGATGGCAGGTATTTCAGCAGAATTGTAGGATAATGATGGTGATGATGATGATGATGATGATGATGATTCTGACCAGATGGAAGAGGAGGAGGAGGAGGAGAAGGGAAAGGGTGAAGTACAGAATGACAAGGAATCGGCACCCTGGAAGCTATTTTTAACTCTGCAGTGAGAGAAAGGAACCAACACAATCGCCAAGCTTCACCTCGCCTCGCCTCGCCTCCCAGCACTGAAACTTGTTGTACCTGGTATACTTCCATGTTCCTCTCGTCTGACCTGACACGACAACAACATCTCCAGTTTTCCTTCAGGTATATCCTGAATATCCGTTGCTCGGAGCCGTTCGTCCGACTGATGAGTGGTATAGATAGCATCACGACCGTCTCCGGTCAGCAAGCCAGGTCGTCGTAGTCGTCGTCAGCATGTGATGAAATGCAATTCATAGGTTCCTAGGCCTCCAATATTTGCCTCCCCGCCCCTCTCAGAATCCTGATCTTCGGCCGACGGAGAGACCAGAATAGCTCGGACGAATCCTCTTCCCCTGATGATTGGACTTACTGGTGAGACGGAGCACAAGGAGAGAGCACAGCCGCAATAGATTTGACGAGGCAGCAAGATCCCCAAACCATCTTTTCGTCTTGTACAAAAAAGAGTGTGCACCCCGCTCGTTCGTGCGGAGCTGAAGCGGCACGCGTGTTTCATTAAGCTTGTTTGGAGGGCCTGCATGAGAGTAGTATCATCATCCTGCTGCACTATTGCGATGGGAGAACGGCCTCGCCAAGAATTGCTCTATGGTCTGGCTTCACTCTATCACTCGCGAGACTTTTCCGATTTGGTAGTCTTTGGGAAAGATGGCTCTCGACATGCCGTTCATCGTGCGGTTTTGTGTCCGCGGTCCGAGTACATCTATACTGCTGTGAAGGAGGGCAAATGGAGGGTAGGTACAGACACACGGGTATTGTATCATCTACCAATTGTTACAATCTCTAATTCAGTCCAAACTGTAGGGAGGCATCGAAGGACACTTGGCATTACCAGAAGAAGATGATGAAGTAGTGAGATTGATAGTCGAGTACTTCTATCTCCTCGACTACGACCCTATCATCCGGACATCCTCGGAAGATATTACTCCTCCTACCGATATATCGCGCTCCAGCTCCGATGCCCTCAGTTTCCGTACAGATGCAGGAACCTACGGCCACGTCTACGGGTCCTCGGCAATCAGCGCCTTTGGCGGACCCGAATCCATCTTCAGCAGCAGCAACGCCGCCTCAGCTCCCTTTCGAGCCCGCACCGACTCGGCATTGACGATGCATGCGATACCCGGGGGTCCTCCCACCGACTTCCACACATTCAGCAATAATCCCCAGCCACGGCGACGCAAGACGATGAGCAGAGGCATGGTGATGAGTGCACCGGAGCCGTCCCCGCTCGCGACAAAGGAAGCACATTTAATCTTGCACGCGAGAATGTATGCAGCAGCAGAAAAGTATGGCATTGGAGGTCTGAAAGCGCTGGCACTGGACAAGTTCAAAATCCAATTGACGCGACATTGGGACGCAGTCGAGTTTGCAGAGGCAATTCATGTCGTGTACTCGTCGACGCCGCCTTCGGATAAGGATATGCGGGAGGTGGTGGCGGATACATTGGGTTGGCATGGACGGTTATTGGAGAAGCCGGAGATTGAAGTGGCGATTTTGGATATTAATGGATTGGCGTATGAGTTGTTGAAGCGGAGTAGGAGGATTGAGCCGGAATATATGGAGTGATGGATGTCCTCTAACTCTTTTACTTTGTTTGGAAAACACATGTCTGTCCCCCGGTATCCTACAAATAGGTCCCACCTCGGAGAATCTTTTTCTATACTCCACCCCCAAACAAACCGTCTGCTCACCTCCCAACAACCTCCTCTCCCCTCTCCCTCCCCTCTCCCTCCCCTCCCCTCCTCCTCTCCAATACGAAAAAAGCCCCCAAAAAAAAGAAAAAAAAAGAAAAAAAAAGAAAAGAAAAAAGAAAAAAACTACATGTATTCTCAACCCTCCATCCTCAACCCTACATCACATCTCTTCTCGAAGCGTTACACATATCCACTTCTACCACTACCATATGAAATACTCCACCTCCACCTCCACTTCTACCATAACCATGCATAAGTGCCACTGCCACGCGAAAAAAAAAAGTAAGACATGTAGTGTAACATACCTTACAACACGTGTGAAAAAGCTGCATCTGCATCTGCATCTACAGGGGCAATGGACTACCTTGTTTAGGAATTTCTACCTTGGATTACTTTTTTGAGAAGTTGCACCTCTATCTCCTGATTCTCCTCTCTTCTACCTGACCTTCTTTTTCTTTTTTGTTGTATCTGACCCTACCGTATCTAGAAGTGCATACGAAATGAATATTCAACAGTTGAACAGAGTCGGAATTATCTTGTAAAGTTCTGAACTTCTGAGGCGGAAAAGTTGAAGTGCAATCTCCCAAAGGAGTTTAGAGCGGGGAATGGGAATGAAGAAAAACATCCAGGTTCATGACTTGACTAATACTCAGTAAATGTTGGAGAAGGTAAAAAAGAGATTAAGCCTCGGCATCAACCCAACCCTAAGCCAACTCTCCACACACACTCTTCTTCTTCTTCTTCTTCTTCTTCTTCTTCTCTTCTTGTCTTCCACTTTCGCTTCTCTTCTCTCCGCCTTCTCCGCTCCCGCCCGTGAAAGTGTCGGCGACGAGGCCACATTCGTCCTGAATGGCCGTCATCTATCAGACACATACGTCAGTCGGTGAAGTATATACTGTCAGGTAGGTATACATCTCGTCTTCTTCCTCTTCTTCTTCTTCTTCTTCTTCTTCTTCTTCTTCTTCTTCTTCTTCTTCTTCTTCTTCTTCTTCTTCTTCTT
>NW_016017390.1:71981-119278 GCF_000320565.1 Sphaerulina musiva SO2202
TCTTCTTCTTCTTCTTCTTCTTCTTCTTCTTCTTCTTCTTCTTCTTCTTCTTCTTCTTCACTCTCCTTCACCCTCAATACACTCGCCCTCCATGTCTCCCATCAACATCCTCCTCACTTGCACCACCCTCGCACTCCTCTCCCACGCACAGACCTTTCTCAACTACTCCGCCATCAGCAACACTTCCACCTCGGCCTGTCCCGGCCCGGGAGGAGCACACATCATCGTCGCTCGCGCCTCCACCGAACCACTCGGGTACGGCGTCATTGGTTTCGTCAAAGATCGCGTCCTCGCTCTCAACCCGGCCTCCAATGCCGATTATGTCGTCTACCCCGCCACTCTGACCGACTATGTCAATTCCGAAGCTGCAGGAGTCCTCGGTATGAGAGCTCTCGTGGAAACCTTTTTGGCTCAAACAGATTGTCATAATGCACCCATTGTTTTGATGGGATATTCGCAGGGCGCACAAGTCGTCAATGATTATCTCTCGGGTCAAAATCTCAATGTCATTCCCCATAACTCCACCTTGGAATCTCCTGCTCCCGCTTCCACCTTCGACCGCTTGGCTGCTGCTGTCACCATGGGTGATCCCTCCATCAATATTACCAATAATCCGTTTCATATCGGCAATTCCACGCAATCGGGCTTATTCCCTCGCCAGGACAATTCCAGCGCCGTGCTCAACCAGTGGGAGGCGAAATTGCAGAGTTATTGCGATCCCTTGGATCCCTACTGTGCGAGTGCCGGCAATTTTGACAACATCTCGGTGCATTTGGGCTATGTCCAGGAATATGGGGAAGATGCGGCCCAGTTTGTGGTGCAGAAGATTCAAGAGTACTATGGTGCAAATGGCTCGAATTCTACTGCTGGCTCGACCAATTCTACTTCCGGGTCGACCACTCCGTATACTGGTACAGCGGCGAGTACTCATGTCGGGGGTACGATTGCCATGCTTCTCTTCGCTGTGGGAGCGGTGTCTCTGTTGGGCTTGTAACAAGAGAGTGGACTCGGAGTGGACTCGTGCACTGGTTCTGTCATCATCTCCTCTGATTACTCATAAACTAAACCTCTCGGTGCACCACAAACTTCCCTCTGCCTGCAATATGGATGCGCGACAGATATCCCGGATTGATGATGGGATTATGCAACTGCGCAATGGTGCTCATGCACGCCGCCGCCGGATCTCCCGAGGCACTCAAACTGCCTTGCCAGTACTCATTCCCCGGAAAGGCATTGGCGTCCCACGCATAACTCACCACCAAGAGTTTGCCCTCGTCACTTCCCGTCAGCTTGTCCGCGGGATCACGGCCGTTGGTGAATCGGATACGGATGCCTTTGCGGGAAGCCGCTTTCTCCACGTGCGCTCTCACGGTGGGTGCAATAGCCGGCATATACGCGAATTCGATGGTGCTGATTCTGTGTTGCGAGGGAAGCGTGTCAATGGCAGCTGCAAATGCTTGGATGAAAATGTCCTTTTGCGCTGCACTGTGCATCCACACTCCCAAGCCGAGACCCACCACATACACATATGCCGTCTGACCCGCCTCTCCGACGGGATCCGCCTGCTGGACGCGATCGTGGGCTTCAAGCAACAACATCTCAGCCGGAATCCTCATCCGAGCCTCGAACATGCGTCGATCCAGTGTATTTCCCGCAGCGAGCGACTCGTCCATGGGTTCGACCCCAAAGAAATCACAAAAGATTTCCTGTAAATGCGGATGCATCTGATACGGAGAAGACTTCTTCTTCTTCTCCCCGGTTAACATAAAAATCGAATCCATCCTCTCTTTCCTCTCAAACCTCGCCCCTACCAATCCCATAATAATCCCTCTCCTCTCCCACTCTGCACCCGTCTCCAATTTCCCCCCATTCAACCTCCCACCACGATTAATAAAATACGACGGTCCCGACACACCCATCAACGACCCCAACATCATCTCATCATAACTCAAATATTCCCTCAAATCCCTCAAAAACCGATTCTTCTTCATCCCCTCATCCTTCCCATTCCGATCCCATTCCTCCCTCGCCCCATCAGAAATCTTCCTCCCATCCCTCAACACCGTAAAATCCTTCTCTCCCATAAACACCACAGCCCTTTTCTCCAATAACCTCCTCACCAAATCCTCCCATTCAAATTCCCTCTTCTTGTTTCCTTCTCCTTCTCCTTCTCCACCTTCAGAATACAACACCTTTTCCAGTGCTCATCCAAACTGCAATTTATGCGCGAGGAAATTATTCACCAACTGTGGAAAACGGGCATGCACGACAATGGAGGTTTGTGTGGCGTCGGAGAGAATTTGTGCAGGAGGGAAATTTGTGATGTTGTTGGAAGAAGTGGGGAGGGGGATGAGAGTTTTCGGGGCGGATTTGTGGTGCAGGTGGAGGAAGGGATAGTTGGAGGGGGGATAGGGGGGGTGGTGGTTGTGGTTGGACATTTGGGTGGGCTTGGGAGGGGGGGATGTTCGGTTTTTCCCCTTTTTTCTTTTTTTTTTCTTTCTTTTTGGAGGGAGGGAGGGAGGGAGGGAGGGAAGGAGGGTCAGGTATATGTTTATATTATAAAGGAAGCTATAGAAGGAATGAAGGAATGAAGGATGTAAAGGAATGGAAGGAAGGAAGTACATGCAGAGATGCCTTAGGGCAAGATCAGAGCTGAAGCTGAAGGGAGTACAGGGATTCTTTCTTTATCGATAGGAGGAGACACCGCTCATTCTGCGGTAGTACATGTAACATCATATTACTTATACTTTCTTTATTCCTATCCCGATGTTCATCATTTTGTCTCTCCTGAAGACTATCGACGACGACGACGGCGAGGGATAAATGTATTCCTAGGGATCCATGCATCTTGGCCTATCTCCCTTATTACCTACTAGGTATCAATCAAATCGGCACGACCCGGAGATGCATAATCCAACCACCCCTCCAACTCAACCGAAAAAAAGAGAAAAGAAAAAAAAAACGAAAAAAGAAAAAAGCATATCCACATCCTGCATGATAGGAGAAAGTTGATACAAGAAAAGTACCTCCCTTGAGCAAGAGACCAAAAAATCCCTCCAGCCAACCAACCAACCAACCAACCAACCAAAAGAAAAACGAACAACAAAACCAACAAGTAAAAAAACCGTCCTCCTCCCCCTCCCCCTCCTCCTCCAAAAACAACAACCAAAACAAAAAAACCATGCCCCCCGCCCTCCTCCATAAATTCCCCACCTCCTCCCCCTCAGACACCACCCCTCTCACCTCACTCCTGAAACTCGGCTACACCCGCTCCGACATTCTCGGCATCATCGGCAAAACCGAAGGAAACGGGTGCGTGAATGATTTCTCTCGGACGCTGGCGGCTTTTGTTTGGGAGAATTTACTTCTTCAGGACACAGAGACAAACACAAGTACAGGGACAAGTGGGACAAGTACAGGTGGTACTTCTGTGGTGATTTTTTCGGGTGGGACAGAGGGGGTTTTGTCGCCGCATGTGACTTTTGTTGTTCGGGAACGACAACAAGATAGTAAGAAGGAGAAGGGGGAGGGGGAGGGAAAGGAAAAAAGGACGGGATTAAAAGCTGCAGTGGGACGAACATGGCAATTACAACCGTGGGAAATTGGAGGAAAAAGTCAAGTGGATTGTGTGGCTGTGACGGTGAGAAAGATGTTGGAAGAAGAGAAAATCCGACCGGAGCAGGTGGCGTTGGTGTTGGTGAAATGTCCGTTGTTGACGAGTGAGAAGATTGCGAAGATTCATGCTTTTTCTTCTTCTTCTTCTTCTTCTTCTTCTTCTTCTTCTTTTTCCGGCAATAAACAAGAGATGCTCATCACGAGTGATACATACGAATCCATGGCTCTCTCCCGACATGCAAGTGCCATTGGAGTAGGAGTCGGCTTGCGAGAACTCGCCCCCGAGCGCGTGGAAGAAGTGTTGAATAATGGAACATTTCACTCTTCTCGAGCATCATGTTCGAGCGGAGCAGAATTGGAAGCCTGTCATATTTTGATTTTGGCAAATGACGACAATCCTTCTCCTCCCTCTTCTTCATCCTCATCCACCACTGAAAAAGAAGAAGAAAAAGAAAAAGAAGAAAATCAACCACCAACCCTCTACCGCGCCTTCCCAGGAACAATGTCCTCAGCAATCGACATCACCAATCTCCAAACCCTCCTGCACACCGCTCTCACCCCACTCCCACCCTACACGAGCGCTTCTCTCGTTCAAATTTTCGCCAAAGCCGAAGCCGATCCTACGGGAATGATCAATCAAAAATATCGTCACACCATGTTGACGGACTCGGATGTGCAGAGTACGAGACATGCTCGGGCGGCGGTGGGAGGGCTGATTGCGGGTGTGTCGGGGGATTGTTGTGTGTATGTTTCGGGTGGGGCGGAGGGTCAGGGGCCGAGGGGGGGTGGGGGGTTGTGTGTTGTTGTGAGGTGGGAGATGTGAGAAGAATATTTTGCTCTTTTCCGGGGGGGATACTGTTCTGTTAATTGGATAGGAAAAAGTTGAAGATGGAGATATCAAGTACATACTTCACCTCGAGTTGAGTTGGTGACTAAGCACTGTTGGCGGTCCGGCCATTTTTTGCACTATACTTGCATCTTATGTCTGACATGGCTTCTTCTAAAATGTCTCTCGCCAAATACATAATCAGTCAAGTTATTCACTATACACCTAAGTTTGTGTTGTAGCATTGATATCCGTTTTCAGCCTGAGGCAGAACTTGACGGAACGCGGCCCGAGGCGCAATCTCGCATATCACAAATGTTTTCCCAATGCCAATTACCTACCCTGCCAGCACAAACACAGCAACCAAAAAAAATGAAGCGCAAAGCCAAAGACAGCGGCGAAACTTCCAGAGAAAGCAATGAAGACCACCGAAAAAAACGCGCGACCGAAACAGAAGAAGATGAAATACGCAAACGCTTCCGCCCAGGCCTCTTCGATCCCGCCACCGTGCAATCATACGCCGAAAACTACGCCCACTCAACTCCCTATCTCCACAGCGTCGTTTCCAATCTAATGAACGACGACCTGCTCCGCAGCGTACGGCGAGAAATCCTCGAAAATATCCACTTCACGCCAAAAGAGACGGATATTTACAAAATCCAGCAATCGGGAGATTTGGCGAATTTAGACGGTTTGCCAGCTTCGGCGTTGGAGAAATTACCGTCGTTACTGAAATTGCGAGATGCGTTGTATGGAGAGGAATTTCGATCGTGGGTTTCGGCGGTTTCGGGAGCGGGTCCATTATCGGGGACGAAGACGGATATGGCTGTGAATGTTTATGTTCCGGGGTGTCATCTTTTGTGTCATGACGATGTGATTGGCACGAGACGAGTGAGCTATATTCTGTATTTGACGAATCCGGATCTTCCCTGGAAGGCGGAGTGGGGAGGTGCTTTGCGCTTGTATCCTACTGATGAGGTGCAGGGGGAAGAGGGTGATGGCAAGACTTATAAGTTGCCGAGGGCGGAGTGGACGAAGGTGATTCCTCCGGCGTGGAATCAACTTTCTTTTTTTACTGTGCAGCCTGGTGAGAGCTTTCATGATGTTGAGGAAGTGTACCACCGTGCAGTGGGAGAGGAGGAGGAGGATGATGGCGGTCGCGTCCGAATGGCAATTAGTGGGTGGTTTCACATTCCTCAGGAAGGAGAAGATGGATTTGAGCCTGGTTTGGAACAGAAACTGGCCGAACGAAGCTCTCTGCAGCAATTGCAAGGAAAAGCCGATCAGTTTGATGAACCACAACAAGAGTGGCAAATCCCCACAGGAGAGACTGCATTGGCAACGAAAGATGATGATGAGCCCGAACTCACCGAAGAGGATCTGGCCTTTTTGATCAAATACATGACGCCAAACTACCTCACACCAGACACGGTCGAAGAACTAACCGAGCTCTTCACCGAAGAATGTCTCCTCCAACTCACCAATTTCCTCAGCGAAAAATTCTCCGCAAAACTCAAAACATCTTTAGAAAATGGCGATGCCGAGAAACTGCCATGGGCCACCTCCAGACCCCCGCATAAACACCGCTATCAATATCTTCATGCACATCCCCATACCGACGAGTCCGCATCACCTCTGAGACAAGTCCTCGATGAACTACTCCCCAGCTCGGCATTTCAGAAATGGCTCGCACTCGTGACAGGATCGAAACTCAAGCGGTGTTCCGTCATGGCAAGGCGGTTTCGGCAAGGTTTGGATTATCAGCTCGCGCAAGGCTATGCAGGGGAACAGCCACAGTTGGAGTATACGTTGTGCGTGACACCTAGTATTGGTTGGGGTGGAGAGGAGGAGGAGGAGACAGAAGAACAGAATGGTAACAGCAAGAAGAAGAATAAGAAGAAGAAAGGAAAAAAGACTGAAGTCGAGGAAGAAGTAGAAGAAAAAGAAAAAGATAACCCGGGAGGCTACGAACTCTACATGGCCGGCGAAGACTCCGACTCCGACTCCGACTCCGATTCCGACGAAGACGCCAACGACAACGACAAAATCCCCCTTCCCCCGAACAATAATACCCAAGAACAATCCACAACAGGCGCCGGCCCCCGCCGCTCCTCCACCAAAAAGAAGCAAAAATCCGACCCAGCAATCTACAACTCGGCCAACTCCGAAGAAGACGACGGAATTCTCTTCAGTAATCCCGCAGGCTGGAATACTCTCAGTCTCGTCTTGCGCGATCGAGGAACACTGAAATTTGTGAAATTCGTTTCGAGGAATGCGCCTGGCGAGAGGTTGGATTTTGTGGGGGGTGTGGAGGTTGATGATGATGAGGGAGATGAGGATGATGATGAGTAAGTAAGGTAGGTAGGTAGGATTTTTTTTACTTGGACTTGAACAAAGACGAAGACGAAGACGAAGACGAAGACGGAAAAAAAAAGAAAGGGGAGGGAGAGAGAGGGGGAAGGTAGAATCCACCAGATCCAAAAAGAAAAAAAATGAAAAAAAATGAAAAAAAAAAGAGTACCGTAAAAGCAAATATATAACCCTACCGTAGGTAATCAAAGAAAAGAAAAGAAAAAGTGAATATATAAAGTACCTAGAGAGTTTAACTCTACTTATACATCTGACCTAACCTAACCTATATATCTACCTTACCTTTTTATCTCTATACCTTTTTGTTTTTTCCTCCTGACCCTCGAGAGAAAGCGGAAGGGAAGGATTTCTTCTTCTCTCTCTCTCTCTTTTACACACTCGAGAAGAAGAAGAAGAAGAAGAAGAAGAAGAAGAATACCTCAAGCGCAACGGCTCCAGTTTACATTTAAAGGAAAAATGACGGTTCGCTTCATTACTGTTGAGGTCCTCTACTCGGCTTTAATCTAAGATGACGAAGTTATAGTAAGCTTGATATAATAGAGTGTGGAAGTAAAAAGTGCTCAGGGAGGTGGGGATTGTTCATCTAGGTTGTTGGGGCTAGGTAGGAGATTCGCGGTCGGTCAGCGAAGTACCATGTAGATAGATGATACTGGTTGCATAGGTGGGTGGATGAATCAGGGGTGCGTAGGAAGGGAACGCGGTGGTTTTTTCGCGGGCGGCAAACCCATATATATCTCGGATTCTCCGTTCGCTCGATTCCTATGGTCGATCCTAGCAGGTGTCTTCCGTACGAGGACCATTTGCAGCTCGGCTTCGTTGCTGGAGGATATGTGGTTGCCAGGCGGAGACGATGCAGCTTCACTTCTTCCGTCTTGCGGCTCCACTAGCTTGCATGCGTGCGTGGTTCTTGGAGTCTGCACGCTGTTCTGTGAGCGCACGTTCCCTGCTTTTCGCCGGGCGACGCATCGACAGTGTCCTCCATGTTGGTGGTGTTTGGTAGTTGTCCGTGTCGAAAGTTGAGACGCGGACGAAGTTGATCAGAAAAGGGTGTGTGTGTGTGTGTGTGTGTGTGTGTGTGTGTGTGTGTATGACTGTCCAAAAGCCTTCAAGTCATTGCTAGGTATACTCGAGAAGTATGTCACATAGTGGAAGATGGGAGCTATCGCGTCTCAACCGCGCAAAGCTGACGGTGGAATTGCGCAGGCTGTTGGTCACAGGAGAGCACAGCGATCTCATCATCACCTGCAATGGCCACAAGTGGAGCGTACACAAGGCCATCGTGTGTCTCGCTTCAGACTTTTTCCAGGCTTGCTGCAAGAACTTCAAGGTATGTATCGCGATCCGGCGATGGAATCGGGACTCGACTCTCTTCCGCTTGCGCTCCGTTCTAGCTCTCAACGAATGCTCAAGACTAATAGTGATCTTCAGGAGGCGTCTAGCGGTGTCATCGACCTGCCTGACGACAGATCGGACGCTGTAAATGCGCTGCTGTGGTACGCTTATACCGCCAATTACGACGATACCAAAGAATGTAGTGTATCCGACGGCCAGCTCATCCCACGGCCGATGCTCTTCAACGTCCTCGTACATACTGTCGGCGATAAGTACGGGATGCGCAATCTGTGCCAACTCGCCGAGGCCAAATTCGAAAAGCATGCTACCACGGAATGGCGAAGCGACGGATTTGCCGACGCCATCATCGAGATGTCTTTGACGTCGCCGGATCCCAAGAGAGTTCTCCTCAAGATTGCCGCTGAGATTGCGATCACGCATGCCGCTGATCTATTCACGGGCGAGGAGACCAGGTTTCAGGAGACTGTGCGCAACGTCGCGCCGTTCGCATTCAAGGTCACTTCGATATTATTGGAATCCCGACGATCAAACTTGTTGGTTACCGAAAAGCGCTTGAGGTGTATGATTTGTGCGAGGTCATTTATCATAGACACGAACCCAGGCACCACGAGCATCTCCTGTTGGTACTGCGGCATATGCCAGTACATTGATCGATTCGAGGCGTTGGAAATTTAAGATGTCTGAGTGCCACCTCTTTCATCCCATAACAACACAACGACCGCCGAAAGGGTTCAGCGGCAACATGTAGCGATAGATGCCGCCGGGATGTAGAACAGTCCATACTGTCCGAATTCTCATTGTCCATAAAGAAATCTCTTCACCGTCACTGCTGTCCAAGATCCCTAGTCGCCAAACATCGTGTAAGCAGTCGCAAACCGACCACTGTTCTCCCGATGCAACAACAACGGCGGGGTTTCGCATTGCACATTCAGTCATAGTGTACTCGAAGCAAAGCTTTTGCATGAAGAGTCCAAGGGCTTCGCCTTGTCTTTTCCAGTAACCATCTTTCTCTCGTCGAAATGAACTCCTTCCAATGTGCAACTCCATGTCGTCGATGTGGAAAAGTGGAATTATGGTCCATCGCAATGAAAAGGCAAGGCAAGGTACGCAAGATAAGGTAAGGTAGGAATGAAAAGATGAGATGAGAGGCCATGATAGGTAAGGTAGGTCAGGTAGGTAGGTAGTCCAGATGTCCGAAGCCCCTTCCTCCTCCCATTTTCAAATTCATTTCCCTCGAGCCCTATTTGCCAATCTCCCGAGGGACCACTTCATGCCGTCCTGGAATGATGAAGTTTCCCACTGAGAGAAGAGGAAGAATCGGTCATCGAGGCGTTGCGACAGAGATAGACGCCAGAGGACCTTTGCATCCCACACCTACCTACCTATGTACAACAACCTGGTACCACTTTGGTGGCTCCTGAGGCTCTTTCTCCTCGCAAGCTCGTGGAACTATCACACATGTCCTTCGGAAGGAGTAGCATGGAGTGTCCGTAGGACTAAGAGCCAGACATATACAATGGAGCCTATCTTTGTGCGAGATGTCTCACAGCGCAGATTCGACCTTCCAATATAGTAGAGGAAGGAGAATCCGTCTTCCGCCACATTGACTGACTTCCACATGGATGAGCCACATCATCGCCTTGAGGACGTGAGGAGGGGCACCATGGCAAGATTGGCGATGCTAGTGTGACCCAGGCAGAAGCAGTAGAGTGGTAGCTGATCTCCTCAGGGTCATTTCCAGTCCTGGAGCCAACTTTGACAGAAAAGTCTGGCCTGGTGGAGCACTTCCAAGAGCTCACAATCCATAGTACTTCCGGACCGATGAGTCCTGAGTGCAGACATCTCCATCACATCAGTCTCAAGGATGCATTTTGAGACTTCAACATCTATGCAGCAGCATTCATGACTTTTCTCTCCTTGACATCATCCATCACGCCATTTTCTCTCGCGGTCCCCGTGGCTGTAGAATCAGTCTCCGTCTTCACAGCCACCCCGTCCTTGACCACCTGCTCATGCAACTCCTTCAGCGCCTCCAACATCTTTCCTCTGACGTTCTCCATCAATGCATCAACATCCTCTTTGCTCATGCCCTTCGTACTCACAGGCTCCAAGACCCTCACGGGAATCCTCCCGGGCACAAACCTCTTCCTCTTTACATCCAGCACATTCGAATAGTTCGCGACCACGATCGGCACAACAGGAACCTGTGCCTGAATCGCCAAATGGAATGCTCCCTTCTTGAATGCCAACAGGTCCGGATGACTATAGTACGATCTCGTTCCCTCGGGAAAGATAAACACACTCTGTTTATGCGTCACCATCTGTTTCGCAGCCTCATCGAAAGCCGCAAAAGCCTGCGTTCTGGACTTCCGTTCGATAAAAACCGTCCGACTCAGCGCCATGAACCAGCCCAAGACTGGCGTATACTTCAAACTCTTCTTCGCAGTCACCACACACCACGGGGGGAACACATGTCCCAGCATACACACGTCCAATTCCGTTTGATGGTTTCCGACAAACACTGCCGGACGAGTGGTGTTCAACCATCCCCCTTCTTCCTGCGGACCGGCATCCTGAATCTCGAACCAGACGCCGGTAAAGAGGAGCATGGTCCATTTGAAGGCTCGTGCGGTGTAGTATTGGCCAAGGCCGCCGGCGTCGAAGAGGGATAGCAAGGCCGAGGCCACAGTACCGTAGGTTGCGCAGAGGATAAGGGCGAGGAAGGAAGCGAGGCTGCGGGCGTAAAACGACAGGATTGGGAGGTTGAGACTGCGGGAGAGGAAATTGAGGGCGTGGATGAGCAGTGTGAAGAGGGTGATGATGGTGGTGAGGTAGAAGAGGAAGGACGACATTTTGGCAGGGCGTGTTGAAGTAGGTCGGTATGGTTGTTGTTATGGGTGGGCCATGCGTTGTGGTGTTGTTGTTGTCGCTGTCAAAAAGGAAGGGTGTCGGTGTGGAAGAAATGGAAATGCAGATGAAGAGGTGAAGTGGGGTGAGGTGTATTTTTGAAGAGCCGAGAGGAAGAATCATCCATCACATGCACCCACCAACACACACCGCACAATTTGGTACCAGAACCAGATTTTCCCTGTCATGCGCCATGCCATGTACACGCACGTGGATCTGGACCAAGTGGTCAGATCTGTACCATTCAACCGTAGAGCTGCTGGAGGTACTGCTACTGCTACTGTGCAACACAGACTAGGTATCATACACACATCCATCGCCTCCCATCATCACCGCCCTATTCCACACTCGTTGGAATTTTGACTATGCCTCTCTTCCGATCTTCATGCGGCATACCATACCTCGCACCCACACCCTCCCGACTCCTCCCATTCTTCCCCACCTTCTCCGCGCTAATATCCTGAAACTTGAAATCCCATCTCCGCGTACTAACGATCCTCTGCGACCTCTCTTCCCAAGCAGCCTTCTTAGCTTCCGCTTTAGCCTTGGCCTCCTGAATATCTTGATCGCGTTTCTGCTGACGCGCCCAGCGCTCCTCCCTGCTGATTCCCGCTCGACTGTCCCTTTCAAGATCGATGAGCTCCGGATGAGGGATGCGCTTATCTGCTGGTAGGAGATGGTCGTGAAATGCCTTGGCGGCATCTTCACGAGTGAACTGACGAGATTCCGAGACTGGGACGAAGAGCTGTTGTCTCGTTGCGGGGTGCACTGGGAGATCGTTGACAGATTCGTGCGGAAATATCTGTCGTCTGGGATTGTTCGGTTTGTATGGCGTTTGCGGTAGCATAGCCAGGACTGCATCATTGTACGCCTTGGCGAGTGGTTTGTTCTGCACATGCACCGTTAGCCAATCCGTACTTCCACTTGTGTGTCATCGTAGCCATGTATAGATGCGATCCAATCAGATAGGAGCGAAATGTTAGTAACCATGTAGTTGTCTTCAAGACTAATCGAAAAATTTCATCATCATCATGTGGAGGAGTTTGCGTGTGGTCAGAGACCAGAGGAACAGTATCACGATGACAACTCACCTCAGCTTCCCACGACTTCTCAATAGTCTTCAAGCGCACCACAGCAGCAACTCTTCTCAAATCAATCCCAAAAGCCGCGCTGACAGTGGAGATATCCACTCCCGCACCCACTACTTTTGCATACACCTCCTCTCGCAGCTCTTCAGATAACACCCTCTCTGATCGAAAATTCTCGTTTAGCGGAAAAGGCCTCATATCGTTTAATTTTTCTTTCACCATCCCACCTCGCGCCTCCATCTCCACTTTATCTTCTCTCTGCTTCGCTCTCGTCTTCACGTTTTTCGCAATCGTCGCCTCATCCAATCCTTGCTTTCTCTCTTCTTCTTGAATCGCCTCTTCTTGTTCAACAGGTGCAACATCAATCACTTTAGGATCAGCAGCAATCGCCTGCCCCCGCCGATCGCTGTTATTGAGACTTTCGAGCCTGTTGAGATTTCCGTATTTATCATACGCAGACATATAATTCGTGCTGCTCGGTAACGGATCCCGGAAGACTTTTCCGGGCCCATTGAGCCATTCCCACATGTCGCGCCGTTGACGAGTGGCTTTGGTGCCCGATTGGCGATGGAAGTCGCGGGTTTGTTGCGTGGAGATGGTGGTCGCAGAGGAGGAGCCATGGCTCGTAGAAGAGCTTTCATGGAGGACTGAAGGCCGTGTGCGAAAACATTGGCATGTCGGTTGAGGTGGGAGACGATGGGATGGTATTCGGGGAGGCATTCTGGTGACGATGATGTGTGTTTGATGATGGAGGTGTTTCCTCGTCTTGTGAAGTAAAAGGACGGAGATGGAAAGGAACCCCCGAGCTTGGATTCGCTTGGCGCGAGGCAATGAACTGAGGTGATGAAGTGTTCCTGCTCCTTTGACTCTTGCAACATCAACATCAGCTGCTACATGTAGAACACACAACATTGCCATCACACTGATCATCGGCTGTGAGGGAAGGGAGACACAATGACAATTCGACGTTCGAAGCATCAATTCATGGCACAACGTCGTACTCATTCACCACAAGAAGATCATCTCAAGGGAGGCCTCTATCTAATAAACACCCACACGTTTCTTTGAAGGCGCTCGCTATACGACATTTCCGGCGCTCTTCTCGCCTGATGTACCAAGTGCGCCAGATATCGTCCACGATATCAACAGATGTCCAGTCTCGCGCCTCGCGGCACAGTATACAACGTCTTGATTTCCATCTCTGGGCGACGGCGGCAGGCCGCATTCATACTTTCCTACCCTCTCGCCCAGGGGGGTAACAACTGCACGGCTACTGATATCCCTTCCTCCTTGCACACATCTCCTCTGCAGAGAGCAGCCCTGCATTTCCATCCCTTAATTGTATGTACGTCGTATACTTTATCACGCGCGGCGAGAGCAGTCTATCGACTCACGTCCTTGCCTGGTGAGAGCAGTATAATCTACATATTGCGTTGCGAAATTCACCTTTCATCAATCACAGGTTGGACCTGTGGCGCAGCGGTAGCGCGTCTGATTCCAGCTCTTGGAACATCCAGAAGGTCATCCGTTCAAATCGGGTCAGGTTCATCTCTTTTGTTCATCTTTTGTTTGTTGTTGGGAAAGGAGAGAGAGGTCCATTCGCACTTCGAAGCTCGAAGAGAGCTGGCCGAAGAAGCAAGATCGGCGCTTTTGTTGTTTTGCTTGAGAAAAAAATCCTTTGAGCTCTGGATTTTGGCCATGTGGGGTGTCTTGGACTGATGAAATTCCCCCACCACTTCTATCCCCTCCCCCCTGCATCCTATGCTGACAGGCAGGGCATTTGGAAGACTACGTACATTCGGAGTACTACTGTACAGGTACCTACTGTGCATCTATGAGTATTCCCGCAAATGTCCAACATCGATCAAGTTGAGTCAGGTTCCCAGAAACGGCCCCGAATTGCATTTCAGCTTTTCCCGAAACCGAGACGCCATACGACGAGGAAGAAAAGGATCTGTTTAGATATCACCCCATCCGAGAATACGAATGAGTTTACTAGGCCGTGAAGGCGAGAAATGATATCGAGCAGCAGGGAATCGTTTGTGCAAGCAGGACATGAGAATGCAGAGTGCAGCGTTCCTTGTCGAAATACCTAGTATTACAGCACAGTACACTATGACATATTTACAACGCCTTAATAGCATTCAAATAAGTCTTCCCCGTCCTCGACAACGTCCCATCACTCTTCGTCAGCGGCCAAACACTCCCCAACCCCGCTCCATTACTCGGTCCATATCCGACAACATCACTCTGACTTTGCAGATACTTCACAGTACTCTTGACAAAATTGTTGATCGCCCTCTGATCAGTACAAGGGGTAAACCCTCCTTGGTCGTACACACAAGCGAATTCAGACACGAAGATAGGTTTCCCGTATTTTTTGCGATAGTATTCCACATCGGCTTTGACGCCGGCGAGGTCGGGTTTGTTGATGTGGATGGATGTGAGGTTCCAGGACCGCGTGATTTGAGCTTGGAACGGAGTGAGGAAGTCTTCGTCTTTTTGTTTGCACATGCTTGGGGAGCCGAGGACTGTGCCCTTTTTGGCCAGGGGAGCGAGGAGGTTGTTCCAGTTGGTCGCTGCGGCTTGGACTGTCATTTCGGAGGAGTAGGGGCAACTGCAGTCTAACGCGAATGTTAGATGGTTGTTGTTGCCTGACGGGAGGACTACACGGAATGCTTACCGGGTTCGTAGAAACCAAGCATTAGCCTGGGAGTAGATTTGGCTACGGTCGCTTGAAAGGTCTGTACTCGTTGTGCGGAGGCATCGCAGTTTGAGCCTGGGCCTCCCCAAAGCATAGGCACGCCTTGGACTCTGCCAACGTTGGGTGTGTCGGGATTGTAATCGGAATACCAGCCAATGTAGCGAGAAAGGTCTTTGAAACTCTGCGTGCTTTGAATGCCAGGGTAGCCACTCAGGCCTGCTTTCTTGGGGACTATGGTTTTTCCTAGGACATCAGGGAACTGAGCCAAGACCGCCAGTACGGCGAAGAACTGATACTGCATGGTTGAATTGTATTGCGGATGAAGAGTACTCGGCTTGGTTTATCTCATTCGCATAGCAATGGATCTGCATATATACGTCTTCCATAAGATCAACGCCACCTGTAAGTGTGAAGACGCTACCGAAGAAGATCGGTGCCAGAGTGGACATGTTCTGCGAGCTTGCAGGTCTATAGCAAGGCTAGGCGCCTGTATTCCAGCTGTGGCTTCGGCTCGTATTTTCGAGATCTCGTCGACCGGCCTCGATCATGCTATCGAATAGGGATCGGGAGTCGGAATTACGGTGGTAGTAGCGGGTTCACGCCGTGAAGAACAAGGCGGGCAGGCGATCGGCGAGACATATCTCAAGCGTCCCATTGATTGTAGCTTTTGGCACGCTCGCACGTCTGGAACCAGAACGGACGCAAATGGTAGTCAATTATCCGAACTACACCCTGATCCCTTATCCACAGGAAGCGAAAGTCTCGCCCTCTTTGATATAGCAGCGCCAGACGCGCTCTCGGTGCACGGGTTAATGCCGGCGTCACAGGTAGGTGGTAGATGAATGGCAACGGTCGAAGGAAGAGAAAGAGGAGGAAAAGGCGAATGAGGGGGTACATATCCACTTTCACGTGCATAGAACTCTCTTGGCATTGCTCAGTCACACTTCACGTCACCTCCAACGCGTCCTCTTCCTTCAGGTTGACATTGACAACACCACCACCTCCGTCATGCCAGCCGCAACATCAAAACGCGTGCGCGGCATCAAGATCTCGCGCCACTTCATCATCGGTAACGAGGCCCACGTCCTGCCCCATCCTAACTATCCCTCCCCAGCACCTGAAGGCCACACCAAAGGCTGGAAAGTCTATGTCCGTCCTCTCCCCAATGGCCCCGATATAACCACGTGGCTCAAGAAAGTCCAATTCAAACTTCACCATACCTATGCTGATGCTTCGCGGACCATCGAATCTTCCTCCATGATCGACCCGGACAAAGGGTGCGCCAAAAGAGACATCTCATTCGAGGTCGCTGAGACCGGATATGGAGAATTCTCGGTAGAGATAAGACTCTACTTCGCGCCAGAAAGTGGGGAGAAGGCGATCTATCGCGAGCATTATCTGACGCTGTCGCCGTACGGAGACGAGAAGCAGAGAGCTAAGCAGGAGAAAGAGAATCTGGTTGTTGCTGAGCGCCTTGAGATGATTGAGTTCAATGAGCCCACAGGTGACTTTGCGAAGATGATGATGAGTGAGGATCAGTTCAATTGGTTGAAGGTGAAGAAGGGAAGAGGGAAAGGGAAGAAACCGGATTTCGTGTTCGAGGGTCAAGTCGAGCCTAGTGCACAGTTGCCGGAGAAGGCAATCGGAGAGGGAGGCGGGCCGAATGGCGCCGCGTGGAGTGCGCAGTACGAGAAGCAGGTTTTGGCGCAGTTGGAGAAGGGTCGGGAAAAGCTTGACTCTATGCTTGAGGAGGAAAAGAGGAGGATGGAGCAGAGGCGGAAAGAGCTGGAAAAGCTGGGTGGAGGTGTGAAAGCATAGAGATCGTCTCAAGAAAACATGAGGCTCTAGGATTGGGTCTGGGACTTCTATGCGAATGTCTCGTGTCCCAGTCACACTGATTGCTACAGGTAAAGTATGGACCAAATCAGGATGTAATGAATCCACCACGAACGAACGATTTCATCAAAATCGTGTCAAACAAGGTAATGTCCAAGTCCTGTTCACGGCGCGGAGACTTCCATCCTGATAGCGGGGATGTGAGCAATCGCGGCCAAAAGATGAAATCGTGCATGGAACTCCCGCGGCTGAGAAGGTATATGGGGCTCGTGAACAACACTCTGGAGGGGAGGCGAGAGCCGTGGTGTCAGGCTACGATACGAGGGAGAAAAGCTGATGCATTGGACAGCAGGGAATGAATGTCAGGTACGTGTATTTCAAATGCTTCCCTTTCGCTCGCTCGCTTGTCCAGTATATGCAGCACTTAGGTAGGTAGGTATCGTGGCAGGCACGCTGCTAGCTCGAGGACCATCGCCCCAAACGCGACTTTTATGCCTGGGTGCATTCTATTACATTTGTGTACATCTCATCAGCAATTCTCAGACAAACTCTGATCGGTATGTGCAAGAAATAGAGTGGTGATAGAGTGATTATACACAACCCCAGCAGCGCCTCGCTATGCCGCCCGCCTTGATGGTGGACAAGATCTATCGTATGCAGATGCCGCTTCGCCTCGCTTCGCCTCTTACACAAAGCAGACCCGCACCCACTGTGGCGGAGTGATGAAGATGCGCTCTGCTGTAGTCATCGTCTCTGCGGTATTATACACCCCGTCTATTCCTCCAATAACGCCTTGCGCGCCAGCTGGGAAATCCATTAGTCTCTCACTCCAATTGACGTTCTGCATGATCAACACTTACCGCCCATGAACCCGCCATCGACCCCACAATCGCACTAGAAATCATCATCGGCCTCACTCCTCTCGTCGCCTTGAACACCGCTCCACTGATACTCCCCGCCGCGATGCTATTTAGAGCATCATGTTTCCCCCGATAATATCCAATCGTGCTGTTAATACCATTGTACATCATCGCCACCACACCTGCCGAGTTCCCCAGGAACGGCCCTCTTCTCGTGATGGAGTTGAGCGCCGAGTTCAGTCGCAGCTTCGGAGGCGCAGTCGAAGGTAATTTGCTCAACCCTTCCCTCAAACCCCACGCGCCTCCTATCACCAGGCCAGAGAGGTATGTGACGCCGGTCCCATAGCAGAGATCGTCGGACCAGCCTCGCGACGGGAGGAGGGACTGGCTGCCGGGGAGGTCGGAGAGGATGTCTTCGTCGAGAGTGAGGTAGTCGAGCGTATCTTGGTTGAGACCTGCTAGCGGGTGGAGCGCGGCGGGGTCGAAGCCTGCTGAAGGGCTGGTGATGAAGCTGCCGACATCTTCGGCGGTCGGGGTGGTGAAGGTGGGTTGCGCTATTTGGTTTCCGGCGTGGTCGTGGAGATTGTCTGTAGTTGCTGTCGCTGTCGCCGTCGCTTTTGGTTTGCCTGTGAAGACGTCCCAGACACCCATTGTGAAGTTTCCCCCTATATCTTCGCTGGCGTGGTGATGGTGATGGTGATGGTGTACAAGGGACGGTGTGGGCGGCGACGACAAGTGCGATGGTTGATGATCATCATCTTTTCTCGAAACCGCCGAAAGAGAGCGTCGACGTCGCCAGCCCAAAGGGGAAGCCGCCACCGGGCCGACTTTGCTTCCGATATTTCTTCTATTTTGCCCGCATGACTTCTTCCAAATTCTGGTTCTTCGACTGGAACCTCACCTCCTCCTCGCCACCTTTGGGTATGTCGAGTGCCATGTGTGCGGAGGCGACGATGAGTACCTCTACTCAGCTTCTGGATGAAACTCATCTGAAAAAGATTTCGAGGTCGATACGAGATTATATCCCGAGCACTGCAACTGATGACAGCGAGGACGATACGACAGCGTAAGGCGATCTCCTCCCAACCTGTATAGCTTATATCAGCCATGGCGGAGAGTGGCTGATGGGTAAGTAGACCGCTTCGACTTCTACTTGACAATGTCTTGTATACGAGCAGCTTTCCTATCTTGAGTATTGCACATCGTACCGCCGCCTGGAATACGCTCTGCTCACTGATCGACCAGTCTTCGCAGTCAGCGGTCGAAGCTGTGAGACAGACCATCTGGGACCATGGAACGTGGAGACGTGCCCTGCGTTTATATCTTGATCATGCCCATAACGCTCGGCCAAAGTCTTCGAGACAGCTGCTAGTCACTCTAACGAGTGCGCTCCAGAAGCAGGTGGGAGACTTGAGAGCGCGAAGCTTGGAGCTCGCTACGAAGGCTTTGGTGAGTAGTCTCGTCGACTACGAGGATCCACCAAGAGCCAAGGCTGGCATACAACTTTTGACGACTTTCATCTCAAAGCAATTGCTAGACGTCAAGGACCTACCGAGCGCCTTCACGAGTCTTCGTCCAGGTATTCATGTCCACGAAGGCTTTCTCGGCGCTCGAGATCTTCTCGAAGTCCTTTTCCGATGGCTTGGGAAAGGCGACTTTGGCTCCACCATTGCCTCGAGCGTGTCTACTGTCCTGGAACGACTTGATTACCATGACGCCGAGCTGAGAGGCAATGTCGGAAATGCACGTGAAGTACAACCATGGCGGACGCCTCTCGAGAGCAGCTACCGCCAAGGTGGTATCAACATGGATGACCTACGAGCCCACATATTTCCTATGCTGTTTCGGCGGAGGCCTGAGGACTTCTCGACTTATCTGCACTGGTATGGGATCGAAGTCGGGCGTGATTACTCTACAAAAATACCCAGTTTTGATTCGTACGCCGAGATGCTCTATGCTGCATTACATACTGGCAAAGCTATTGGGTTGCTCACAGAAACAGATGACAGGACTGTCACTTGTGTCGATAACGTGGTGGGCGTTCCCATAAGCATCATCAGATCGCTCATGACCAGCTCGGATCGCTCCGCACGCTTGGCCGGGCTGTCTGTACTGCTCGTGTCGCCCGTTCCATCGAAGCCTCTTTCTGTGAGTGCTCTGGCTCTGGTGAAGAAGGCCTTTGGAGTATACTTAGCAGACGTCGATGCAGACTTTCGTAGTGAAGTCTTCGGCGCGTTCCAGAGACTTGTCGATCGGCTCAGGTCTGTTACTGCTGTGCTTTCTCGTGCTAATGCCCTCTCTGCCACGATCGAGATGGCTCGAATCACTTTGCAAAAGCACCAAGACCTGCTCAAGTGGCTATTGCGCTTCCTTACACAAGAGCTGCGACCGACGGCAAGCTATCAGAGGCATATATGTGCACTGAGATGCCTGTCGATGCTCGCACGCTCTGGCCTGGACCATGGGGTCCCTGCTCGAGAGTGGTCAAAATCTGCGCAAGGGCAGATTAAGTGGCCATTCGAGATCTCAGTGATGAGCCCTGAGCTACGCCGCTTACTTGTCGACCTCCTGATGGATCCCTTCGATGATGTGCGCCAGTCCTCGTTCTCCCTGCTGAATCTTTATAGCTCCCTAGGAGTTCATGGGGAGACTTCGGCTCCATCGAAGCTGGAGGTGTTACCTTCCTCTGCCTGCGCCGTCGCGCCTGATTTCTATCTACAAGCCCTAGATCGAGCGGAAGCAACCATGCATCAGACTGGGAGAGCGGATCATGCGGACGGAGTGGCATATCTTTACTCGCTGTATTACCAGGCTTGTATCGCGGAAGGACGCACGGAACCTGCATGGCAATACGCTGAGCAGACAGTGCTCGAAGAGAGGCTGCTGAAGAAGCTCGAGCTCTTCGTGGGAACAGCACAGAGATCGTTATCCGAAGCAGTCGCAGGCTTGCCTCTGCACGGCCTATTGACGAGTCTTCGTTACGTGCTCGTCCAGCGCCATTTGCACGTCCACGACCATAGTCATGACCAAATGCCCGACACTATATACTCATGGCTTCGACAGATCTGGGACGTAGTCAAGCCTGTGCTCTGCGATGATGCCCCAGAAGGCTACTTGCCAGAGGAATCTGAGGCGTGCGCAAACGACACAAAGGAGACGCTAAGTTATTGCTGGCGAGCACTAAAGGAGAGCAGTCTGCTGCTAGGAACGTTGGTGTCATTGGATCCGACCGCTTCCAGCGACGAAGCTGCCAATCTCACGAAGTACAGCTCTCTATGCTTCACTCAACTGGCCGAGCTTAGACACCGGGGCGCCTTCTCGACTGTCGCGCAGACCTGGGCTACTTGCTGCACACGAGCAAAAGACGCATCACACCAAGGCCAACCACAGCTGGAGATTTGGTATGAAGATATTGTGAGCAAGCTCAGAACCAATGTCACGATCAACACACGCCGCTCTGCTGGCTTCCCATCACTACTCTGTGGCGTCTTGGTGGCTGACAGGTCAGGCAAGCTGGTAGCGCAAGCAGTAACTGACCTGGAATCCATCGCACGTCAAAAGGTCGATGCGAGATCGGCCGAAGAAGGCTCCTTGGCGCAGGTGCATGCCATGAACTGTTTCAAGGACATTCTGAAGAACTCGAAGCTGGGTGAACGCTCAGAGCCATTCCTGGCGAACGCTCTGCAACTTTCCGCGGACGGTCTGCGCTCGGAAGCGTGGGCCATCCGGAACTGTGGTTTGATGCTTTTCCGGGCTGTGATCGATCGCTTGCTTGGAACAAGCGATGCGCACTTCGACGACGACGCAGAGATACAGAAGCGCATCTCTACAGAAGCGTATCCTCACCTTCTCGACGTGGTGCTCAGTCTCCTCAAGGCACCTGCAGACGGCACTACTACACGTTTTGAAGGCGTGTTCCCTGCTCTGCAACTCCTCCAGCTCACCCGGGTCCCCGAAGATCGACTGTCCGAGACAACTAGCGCCGTTGACACACTGATATCGAGCTCATCATGGCATGTGCGAGACAAGGCAGCTCGCACGTTAGCTTCCTTCACGAGCATGGATGAACTTGCCCTGCAACTTGATGAGCTTTTATCAGGAGGACCACTTCGAGAAAACCACACTCACGGTCTTTTGCTCCTGATCAAACACACCTTGGCCCAAGCGACGACTGATATAATCCAGCCAGAAACACCCAAACATGAACTTACCATCGCGTTCTACGACTGTTCTTGCCTCGCTCGATCGGTGGGAGAGTTGTTCCATCGCACAAGAAGTGTTGTGACGAAGGCGGCTAGCTTGGATGTTGTCAGAGCTTGCTCAGCTTTCCTCACCGGTATCAATACTGTAACACGCGCAAGTTATGATCACGGCGCGCTACTCCTCACGCTTGCCAAGCCCGACTCTGCCAGTGGCCATGCCATCGACGTTTTCCAAGCCATATTGGACGACATTCGGGAAGATCCCACCGCAGCTGTCATCCGCCAAGCGTGGGCTCGCCTGGTGGCCCAATATCTCTCCGCACAGCCCGTGTCAGAGCATGACTCGTGGTCAGATTTGATTGCCATGGTCGTGGAACTATCGCAGTATGACGAAGGCGCGGTGACACACTTCCTGCAAGCGTTGCATCCTGTCGGATTAGACAGTGGAAAATCAACGTCGCAGCTCGCCATGCAGCTGTATACATATATATCAGGGGGCAACGCGAGGATGGAGCTCAAGTGTACTGCCCAGCGAACGTTAATCGAGCACGCCGGAGCTCCTGGAAATTCCGTTGAGTTTGATATTGTGCGCATACAAAAGTATTCTGCGGATAGTGGTTCGACAGCCCGGTACGCCGATCAGCTTCTGCAAATCCAGGCATTACAGATCGAGTTTCTGTTGAGAACGCTACCAGTTGTACACAACGAGCTCATCGAGGATGTCTCTACATGGTCTGCTGCGTGTGTGGCGTCCATCGACGGTACTGGCGTCTATGCGCGTGAAGCGGCGGCCGAAGCACTTGGACGAGTCACACAACTTTGGCGCATCATGCAGACAGAGGAACGTCTCGAGAGCCATTTCCTCCGTTTATGTATCGCAGTCTACGATCTACTGAACGACGACGACGAGGATACCCGTCTATTGGCAATCAAAATCTGCACACGGATCATTCCTGGCACTCCACCGCGCTCTCCTGGCTTGGAGCCTATTATAGCCAGTCAAAAGCTTCTAGCGTTCTGCATCAAACGCTGGCCCTCGAGCCCTCACTTGATCGCAGAAGCTTTTCACCGTGCTTTTAGCTTCAACGAAACCACCGCCAACAACAAGGACAACAACGACGACTCTCCCCAGACCATCACCGAACGCCTAGCAACTACTAATGGGATGAATGACCGCGATACAACGCTCTTCGCCGAAGAAAAGCAAAACCTTTACATTGACGAAGCCAAAGAAGTCCGCATCTGGTCCCAGGTTCTAACGAAACTCCACGCACCTTCTATTCCCAAATCTCTGATTCAATCTCTCACGACATATGTATCCTCCGCCCTCTCCGACCTCACCGTCCACGCTCAAAATCTCCCCCAAAACTTCGACGGACCTCTTGGTTGGACTACCACCATATTAGATCTCTACAACCTCGGCCTTCGAGTGATCTATGGCGCTGAGGTGCTTCTGAACATCTCTGGTGATTTTCACGGCGTGAAGATTCCTGTGCAGCCGTCGGATTTGAGGAAGAGATTGTTCGAATTCGTTACGGCGTTGGAAAAGATTGAAGGGAATTGCTTGTGGAAATGGGAGGCTCAGAGAGTCCTGACGGAGTCTTTGTCGAGGAAGGTCGAGAGGGTTGGGGGTTTTATCGGAAGGGGGTTGGAGGAGCATATCTGATTGTGGAGGTGTGACTGATTGACTCGCTGGGCCATACATGATATGATGCATGAGTTGCTTTGGGATGGGAACGATTGATACGGAGACCCTGCATGATGATAACGGGAGTTCGGGGAGCACATTCAGATGGTAGGTGAGAAGAAGAAGATGTGTATATCACGATTTCTCGAAGCGTTGAGTGTGTTTTCATGTTTCTGGATCCATTGTCAAAAGAAGCAGGGAGACTTGTCCCTGCCGGAAACTACTGTGCCGTCCGCCCGTCCATGAGTGAAGGTTGATCTGACATTCCACCGTAAGCCCAGCACAAAAATCCCCTCACGCCTGGCAATCATTCATTCATTCGGGGAGTACAAGTCGCTCGTGTGGAGGTATACATGGCATCAGGCCAACGAGTAATCCAATTATAACGAACGACGTGATTTTGAAGCTACCTATCTCCCTGTCCATCAATCCTCCATTGCACAACAATAACAACAAAAGGCCCTCCCCTGGATCAATCAAAAAAAGAACGACCAATCAAACTCCGCCAAAAGCCCAAAACCGAAAAACGAGAGTCCACCTCCTCCACTTCCCTCCCAACTACATAACCATATACTAGATACATACATACTCAGGTACTACATCACCTCCCCACCCCCACTTCCCCCAACAACAGGTCCAATTCCAGGAACCCCCGCACTAGGCTGACCACCACTCCCACTCCCACTCCCTCCAGTCTGTCTCGGAGGTGAATTTTCCGGAACAGCCTCATTAGCAGGAGCCGTAGCCCCGGACTGAGTTCCGCCTCCTTGTCTTGTAGGAGCACGATTAGCGCTTGGTGCTCCCCCTTGTCGCGTCGGAGCACGATTCGCGCTTGGTGCTTCTCCTCCTCCTCCTCCTTGTGTGGGACGGCGGTTGTTGCTGTTTCCTGCTGGTGTGGGACCGCGATAGTAGGGGCCTCGGGATGGGGAGTTGTTGCTTGGTCCTCCTTCTTCTTCTCCTCCGGGGGTTGGTCGGGGGCGCGTGAAAGGGGGGAATCTGCCGTTTCCCGGGTGGGAGGTTATGCCGGGGGTGTCGCTTGGTTGGTTGTCGTTGTTGTCGTTGCTGTTCTGCTGGAGATGGGGTGGGGTGTTTGGTTAGTGTGGAATTGCGTTTTTTTTTTTCTCTTCTTTTCTTTGTGTGCGAGGGGGTCGGGGGGTTATGACAGGCAGTTTTCCCTTTTCGAAATTTTAGATTACGTACTGCTCCTGGTCGTATGATAGGCATATCCGGTGCTGATGCCGACCCAGCTGAAATGCCTGGAGTGTCCGCGGCGGCGTCTGTTCTGGCGACTAAGGCGGGTTCGGTCTGATACAGGGTTGTCAGAGGGTACTACTTGATTGGTGGTGGCTTTTTCTTTTCCTTTTTGTTTTCCTTGTTAACTGTCATGTTGTAGAGGAAAAGGTGCTTACTGGTGCAGTGAGAACAGCGCTGACTGCTGTGACCAAGAGAAAGGCACCGGTCTTCATGTTGACGGAGAGTCTTTTGGTGGGTGGATGAGGGGGTTGATTGAGCTGAGTTGGCTATTTGCGATTGTTGACTTGTTGGGAATGTGTTGCCTGCACAACGGTTGGTGAAGCACTGCTTCTTTATAGGTATCGTCACACAGTCACGTAGTTCAGTCGTTCGTCATGACAACAAATACCGTGTCCGCAATTCCCCGTAATTGCAACCTCGCATTTCATCGTGTAGTGGTATCTAGAGCTTTGAGACTGTTTCTCCCAACTAGTCATCGATCATGGATCAACATGAAACTGGAATTGGAGCTCTTGGACTCCTGATTCGATCTAGACTAACGCTCGGGGGCAAATGATCCAGATCGAAGATTTTTAGGGCAATGGCTGGATGCTCACTCCAACCAGAGTATGTGGGACGATGATCTGCACGGCGAATTGCCTTTCAAGATATCCACTGCCCCTCTCGCTGACGACTCCTGTTCGAGGTGCTTATACACAGCCGCAAGCGAACAATGGAGTGACGTCTGAGGATCCTTTAGGGCGCCTATCGGTATCCACTGGTTTCTGCATGGATTGCGACAGGCTTCCCTATAGTCTGGGGCCGGAAAGTTTAGCCCCCTAAGACATGTTGGAGGGCATCTACCGAAGTCTATCATGTGCATATGGGATGCTTCACCACAGCACAGCAAATTGGGTCCGCTGAATGATTCAACAGGGAGCACAAGTCTTGTCGGCACTTATGCGATGAAGGCATTGTGAAGTTGCCATTGTTGCTGCGCGAACGGATAAATGTTTCCCTACTAGCTGTTTATTCTCTCGTTTCGTCAAACATTTGACGGGTGCCTCTTGCATGGAGGCTTGAAGAAGTCATCCGCTGATTGTCTCACTTGCTGTAGGCCTGATCTCGTAGATATCATGGGCTATAATCTCGTGGCTTGAAGATGCAACTGAATGCTTTTCCGATACCATGAAGTACTTAGTCGTCTGCAAGAATGGATGGTTTTGAAGGATTTGCGAGCCCTGATACTGCCCGGATGCCCGAATGGTCATATCTTGGCAATGATGATGGTGAATCGTCAAGTGAAGTGATAGTCCATCATTCCAACCTGGAAATTCATTTGGGGCACACCACGTGCGGTCAGGGTTTTCCTGCAGTTCCCGAGATCCGAGTTCCGAGATCGTGCCTAAAATGAACATGTTCTAGACCAACAAGGCTTGGCAGCGGACTTCATTCACCTCCTCTGCTCTCCTTTCTTCTCCTTTGCCCTCCTCTGTGCCGCTTATCGTCATCCGTTTACTATATTCTCACCTCCCACACTACTTCCCCGGATTGACATGCATCTCCAATGGCCACGCTATAGCGTGCGACGTCTCTCAATGGGCATCAAGACATTTTTTGCATGTTCTTGACCCTCTACTTTGGGCATCAAGCAGGACTTTGGCCTCCGATTTGCTGTTTTCAATTGCGGAAGCACCCAGACATCGCATCGCATAGCATAGCATAGCATACTCACCATCAGGATATTCCTGTATGAGAATGTGCCCGTATTCAGCGTCAGAATTACGGACCGGAGATGGAATGTAACAAGTTTGCCACATTTCCTGGAAAACTATTCCCGTAAGCGGGAAGACCATCTTTGGGCCTCATTTTCCCCATGGAATAGTAAGAGTCTCTACTCCCTATGCTCTTCCGCCGTACTTGAAGGTCTAGATTCTCACATTCGTAGATTGGTGCATGGTGAATCTTTCGACCGCGGACTTGCCCTCGCGTTTGACTGGCGAGGAACGATCCGTCTGGCGCGGGCCACTATTGCGATCGCTCATTCGGATGCACCTAATTCTTGGTGAAGGTGGTGCAGACGCAGCCATTCAAGGCGTTTCGACGTCACACAATAGAAAGACGAAGTTGAAACCCAGGCTGGGGACTCGGGAAGGGGGAGGTGGGGGAAACACGCGTATGGGCCTCTAGGTGCTGAACGTGAAGCCCGTGTAGGGGCAGTATGCCTTTTCTCATGGCTAAGCAACTTGGGTCATCTGTTGATGGCGGTGCGACGAGCCCATTGCGTAGCGACGCCCAACCCATATTCGAGCAATCACAATCACATCTTGTCCCATGGATGAGCGCCGTCTCAAGCTCTGGATCTTGCAATAGGCGTCCTTGGCTTAGGTGTTGAGCCATAGAACCATACTCCCGACCGTCAGCATAAGGAATAACTTCATTGCCGTCGAGATCCCTAGTGTCGAAAGGATACACGTGAGCACTGGCGCCTGATCGAGTTATACCGGGAGCGTCACAAGTCGCGTGCAGTGCGCCTTAATGACCATAATGACAACGTGATCGAGTCCATACGAACACGAGGTAGCCCGCACGAGGTAGCCCGCACGAGGTAGACCGTACGAGGTAGACCGCACGAGGTAGACCGTACGAGGTAGACCGCACGAGGTAGACCGCACGAGGCAGACCGCACAAGGGAGACCGCACGTGGTGCTAAGGTAATGTCAATAAGGCGCAGCACCCTAGGATATATATACCTCTTACCCCCTAACAACTTAACAAACTCGAGGAAGACAAAGATCATGTTCGACTACCTATACAAAAGGAGAAGCCTGCGCTTCACTAAGCGCCGAGTTTCAGTTGTATAGGCTTAAAGATACTTCGAGGACAAAAAAGAATGTCTAAAACATTTGTCGACCGCTGGAGTCGAACCAAGCATCCCCCAACCAAATATGGGTGCCCTAACCGATAGACCAGATCGACAAGAACAGTCATCCTACGGTTGTATATATACTCTGGTGTCGTAATCGAGCGCTTCATGGCGTATAATCCACATGGACAGAAAGACGATGGAATCGAACGGATTGACAAGATGGACCACGTTGCAAGGTACATGTATGTATCTTCTGCTACGACAATCCATGAACCGCAAGAGCACTGCTGATTGAGGGAAGAGAATCAAGCATCCCCTAAGTGAAGCTGCCGCTATTCCTGTCTTCGTCGGGTCCCCTGACCTATGGGAGCCATTGACAAGGACACCAAAAGAGAGGCCAGCCAATGCATTGATTCGGCGTGTCAAGGCCTGTCTGTCTGTCTGTTGGTGTTGGCGATTCGAATCTCCTCCAGGCTATGACCACAACCTGAGGCCCGAGCTTGTATTTCACCAACGCACCGTGCTTGGCGCACTCCTTATACTCATCACGCACCACAATATTCGACGGCACTTCCATCGACCACGCACCACAACATTTCACGGCACTTCCATCGACCACGCACCACAACACTTGACGGCGCTTACATCGAATACTTGAGCAAGACACCGAACTCCAACGTCCGTCTCAAGAATGGATATGCCAGGCGGCGCTTCGCTCCGCGCACCAAACAGCTGTAGACAGACAGACCGCGAACCCACTCTCTCGAACCTCCCTCTGGAGATGAGAGACGCCATCTACGACCATGCCGTCACACCTTCACAGTGCACATGCTGCAGGCTCGTGCGCCTCAACACTAGCGACGGCACACCCCTCGACCACATCCCCGCATACAGTGCCAATCAAACGGCCAGAAAGTTCGAGCTGCCCAACCTTGCACTTGTCAACTCCCAATTCCATAAAGAGGTGATGTGTCACGTCTTCCTCAAGAACAACGTCTACGCCACGGTCTTCAACCTGTCGGAAGATGTCAATGCGATTCTGCGACAGATCTATGCTGGCGGCCAAGAGGCCGCGGGAAAGATCAAGAAACTGTATTTATTATACAGCAAGAAGCAGCACTATCGCGAAATCATGAAGACGCTGGTGCCGCAGCTGGCAGAAGCCGGCGTGCGAACCAAGAAAGACGACGAAGTGGTCGTTGTGAGTCGAATCATGCAGTCAAGCATGGTGCCAGACTATGAAGGACCTCGATACTCCCGCAGGGTGGCGCGCTTGCCGGGCTGTCAGTGCGAGTTCTGTATCTTGCAGTTCTTGCACGATATGCGCTGAGAAGTGCGCGCGGGTGGAGAGGACAGAACGAGCAGGCTAGCGGACACTGATGGCAGAAGAAGATTGAGACGAGGTCTTTTGCTTACTCTACAAGCTTGCATATGTATATGCGAGAGATGAAAGTGTCCAGCTTGTGACGAGAGGTATTCGAAAGAGTACATAATGCACCAAAACATTCAAGACCGTGAAAGACTCTTCCCAATGCAGTGTGAGCATACTGACCCCCTTTGACATGAACAGGAAATCATTGCAAGCCCACTCTATTGACTCCTAATTGAATTCGCCTACCGTGCCTCAGCCGTGACCTAACATATCCTTTCACTTTATTGCATTTCGCTAGAAAAAAATCAGAAAAAGAGAAAAGCAAGGAAATACAGCTAAGTACAGTATATGGTACGCCGCCTCTACCGACTCCTGAAAAAGCTCGTCCCCACTGCGCCAAGGCTATAACACAATATGTGCTTTGACTCTATCGTATCCTACTAGAAACCTAAGAAATTAGAAAGAGAAAAGCAAAGAAATACAGCTAAGTACAGTATATAGTAAGCCTCCTCTATCGACTCTAAAGGAGCTCGCTCTACTAAGCCTAGCCTAGAACAAAATATATCCTTTAACCTAATAGAGTTATTCTCGAGTTACTAAACTCTACAAGCGAAAAAGAAAAAGAAAAATATACTACGTATAGTAAGCCTCCTCTATTAACTCCGAAAGAACTTGCTCTACTGCGCCTAGCCTAGAACAAAATTCATCTTTTAATTCTCTTATACTCTACTAGAAATAACGAACTCTAGAAGAGGACAAAGAAAAGTAAAAGGTCTTATATATAGTAAGCCTCCTCTATCGACTCCGAAAGAGTTCGCTCTACTCCGCCTAGTATAGAACAAAATAGATCCTTTAACCTAATAGAGTTGTTCTAGAAATACTAAACTCTATAAGAGAGAAAAGAAAAAGAAAAATATACTATATATAGTAAGCGGCAAGCCTTCTCTATTAACTCTAAAAGAACTCGCTCTACTACGCCTAGCCTAGAACAAAACAGATCCTTTAACCTAATAGAGTCGTTCTAGAAATACTAAAATCTAAAAGAAAAAAAAGAAAAGTTAAAGACATTAAATATAGTAAGCCTCTTCTATCGACTCTAAAAGAACTCGCTCTACTAGACTACTACGCCTAGCCTAGAAAGAAATATATCCTCTAACCTAATAGAGTCGTTCTAGAAATACTAAACACTAGAAGAGAAAAAATAAAATAAAAATATACTATATATAGTAAGCCTCCTCTATTGACTCTAAAACAGCTTGCTTTACTACGCCTAGTCTAGAACAAAACATTTCTTTTAACTCTACTAATCTCTACTAGAAATACTAAACTTTAGAAGAGAGAAAAGAAAAGTTAAAGGTATTAAATAATTTAAATATAGTAAGCCTCCTCTACTAACTCTAAAAGAACTTGCTCTACTACGCCTAGTCTAGAACAAAATATATCCTCTAACCTAATAGAGTTGTTCTAGAAATACTAAACCCTAGAAGAGAAATACTAATGCTCTAGAAGTCTAGAAGAGGAAAAGTAAAAGTTAAAGGTATAAATATAGTAAGCCGTCTCTATCGACTCTAAAAGAACTCGCTCTACTATACCTAGCCTAGAATAAAATTTATCTTTTAACTCTATCGTATCCTACTAGAAATACTAAACTATCAAAAAATATACTAGAAAGAAATATACTAGAAAGAAATATACTATCAAAATACATACTATTAAAAAATATACTATTAAAAAATATACTATAAAAAAATATACTATAAATCTAAAATACTTGCCTACTATACTTAAAGTATAACGTATAGTATATTATATTTTTTAACTTAACTCGAGTATACTATAAATACTAAACTTAGAAGTAAAAGAACTAAAAAGAAAAAAAAACTAAATACTAAAATTCCTCTAATAGACTCCTAGTAACCTTGCCTACTATACCTAGCCTAGAACCAAATATATCCTCTAACAAAATATACTATAAGTTACAACTCCTCTTATTAAATCTTCTAACAAACTCTTCTACTATACCCTTACTCTTACTCTTACTATAACGCAATACAATATATTCTCTACCTTAATTAAACCCTTCTAAAAAATTTAGAAGTTTAGCTAAGAAAAAGAAGTCTTATACTTCTTAAATATACTATCTCTTCTCTTGCTCGCTTACTTACTTATCTCCTTTCTTCTTATCTCTTCTCTAATTTAGAAATCTAGAATCTAGATACTAAAGGTATCTTGTTTATATTTTATCTTACCTTACCTTATCTTACCTTACCTTACCTTACCTTCCCTTCTATATTATTGAATATAGGTACGAATATAGGAATATAGAGACGGACGAATAGAGGAATAGAGAGATAGAGAGATATAGGAACGTAGGGACTAAGGGACGAAGGGACGGAGGGGACGGAGGGACGTACGTATATACGTACGGGACGGACTAGATCAGTTATAGACCAAACTATGTGGATTGCCTGGTAACATAGGAAAATCAATAGAGGAACCTAGCGCGTAGGTAGAAAAACAGAATAAAAAAAGGGGGAAAGGGGAAAAAGGGGGGGAGGGGATTTGGTCTAGTATGTTACGAAGAAGACCACCCAACACGAAAACCTAAGGAGTAAAGGGATTGAAAAAAGAAATGAACAGTAGTAGCATTGAATTGAATTACTATCATAAGGCTCGTAAAATCTTGTCTTCGTCTCAAAAAATAAATGACATGATACTCAGGATCCCCCCAAAAAATGCAGCCGCCTAGCAGGGCTTTCAGCTTTCAGGTGGCTGACGCTCAGAACGCAATGACAAAACCTCGAATAATCATCGAATAGATCATCCATCGCGCCGCATGACACCTTTCCTACTATGACCCTCCTTCTCTCCGTGCTCATACTGTTGTCTACTCTTCCTCTCCCTACTGACTGACTTTCAGTCCGCTCTCCTTCAAGATCCGAATGGTGTCTTCGGGCGAATAACCAAAAAAGACAGGACCATTGATCACGATCGTCGGTTGCTGGAGGTGCGACAACGCTTCGGCTGGCGACGGTGCTGTTTTCTGGTCTGGCGGAGCTCGACTTGCTTCTGGCGGTACGGCGGGTTCGGCTATGGTGGGCTTGCCATGCGCAGCACCGTCCTTGGCAGCAGCAGCAGCAGCAAAGGCAGCGCCCATACCTGCGCCGGCTTTCATCTCCTTGTGATCAAAAGGACATTTGCCAGCTCCACCACTCATCTTGGGCATGGGGTTGGTGCCTGTTGCATCAATAGCTGCGGGTTGCTGCTGTAGTGCTGCTGGTGAAGAGATGACTCGTGCAGGCTTACTGCCAATCTCATCTCCGCTTTCCACATCACCAGCAACGTCTGCGTACTTCGCCGGGACATGTATGCCCCAGGGACGACTCGGCGACTCTCCCACTCGAATGTCTCGCACGGGTCGTTCGAAATGAGGTAGACGTTCCTCTGTTTGCTCTTCTACCTCCACCTCCGCATCGGGTGCTTGTGCGCTGACACTTTTCGCCCACTTCCGGATCTTCTCATCACTCAGAGCCTTTTCACTGCCGTCGACATCGTCTTCCTCGTCCTCGACGACAATGTCTTCTGGCAGCATTTCTTTGTGTCGTTGACCAAGTCCCTGAATCATAGAGACAAGATTACCATACTTGGCGTCCAGTTCCTTGATCTGTTCTTCATTGCTCTGATATCGCATGACGCACACTTCATGACTTCGTGGAAGTTCGTGCTTGTGTTTCTCAAAGTAGGTGGCAACTTCCTCGGGAGAATGCTGATCAAGGAAGCGGATGGGACATACGCCACCTTCCACGCTCTCAATCTGTAATTTGTCGGTGGGACCTTTGCTCGGAGCGACAAGACTGGGTGCTTTTTCATAGTGTGGGGATGGGCCCGTGTGATCGGAAAGGCCACAGATCTCCGCCTTGATCGGGTCAATCATGCTCGCCCTCCTGCTCCGCCTCTTCGAAAAGCTCTCTCTTCCATTGACACGACTTGCGTTGTTGGTCGAGGTGCTCCCCGTCACCACACTGCCGCCGCTTCCATTTCGTTCGTATCTGCTCAGCACACTAGCGGCGTGCGAACTCAACTTCTTCTTGGCCATGCTCGCAAACGGACAACCCAACTTGCTCGGCTTCCCTTCCACAGTAAAGTCTTGTTCGAGAGGTGATTCCGCGATGCTGGGCATCAAAGAGCTCGAGGCATCTGGGTTGTCCGCTGCTGGGCCGGACCAGATCTTTACTCCTGCGTCTGGCACTTCGGGCACAGCGTGTCTCAAGCCGTTAGCTGCGATGATGGCCGTCCGCACTTTGTTCGCTGCCCGGCGCGATTTCTCGTCGCTGCTCCTGTCCAGTATTTCTGCTGCCGTCTTTGGCACAACCCCTTTGTCTTTCGAGCCTCCGGCCGAGGAGATGAGGCTCAGTGGTGGCGTCGCAGTCTCGTTGGCGCAGTAGAATTTCGCGAGCTCGTTGTACTGGGGGAAGATTCGTCAGCTGTCTAGGTCTGTCTGCGCCGCCGTGGCAGAGATGGTATCGGAGCAAGCAAAGAAGCAATCAGAGTCAATTTGAAAACAGTCTATCATTGTCGCGTCATGACGACTACAGATTCAACATGATGATGATCATCATAGTAAGGTAGGTAAGGTAGGTACAGGTAGGGAAAAAGGAAGATGCAGCAGCAAGTTCCATGTAGGTACATACCTGCTCTCTCGCGGTCGCAAGTTTCCGTTCCAGGATGGAGTGACTCCCAAACAGCTTCTGGTATTCATGCTGCAGAGCGTCGAAGCCGGCCGACAGCTGCTCGATTAGCCGGTCGACTTCGAGGCTGTTGTCCATAGGAGAGGCCTGCGGTCGGTCGGTGTGGTGATGGTGTGACGCCGTGTGCCGATGTGTCTCGCGTTATGTCGTGGCCGACCGGCGCATATCCTGGTCGAATCTACTGTCTCGGAACGGTCGGCTAGGCGATGGAACGCGTGCTAGAACAATAAGACCCTGGTCAATAGGAGCTGAGCTGGTATTTGGGAGGAGTATGGTATGGCGTACAGAAGCAAAAGACGAGAGTACAGGATGTAGGTACATGTACCTGATGTTTGTGGAGAGAAGGTAAAAGTCTCAAGTTCTGCGCGTCGTCATACCACGAGGCAGAGTGCGACGACGGCTGTTGACAAAGGATTACTAAGGTAGGTAGGTACCAGATCTTATCAGATTAAATCAAGTCCTCTCAAGAACAAGGCTACCTTTTAGGTACGTAGCTTAGCTCCTCTTACTTGTGAAAACTAGCTGATGCCGATGAAGGTCGTGCTTGAAATCGACGCCGAGAATGAGTTTGTGCACAGCGGTTTCTGGCCATGGGTGAAGTTTTGGTTGGAAACACTCTTACTGTATGAAGTAGGGGACAACTCCCATCCCTCACACATGCATACCTGATTAGCAATAGCAGTTGAAGTCCCGACATCACTTGCGCCTCAAATACTTGATATCGGATGGGACCCTCTCGTTGGCACAGTGCTTCGTGATCCGTGGGTGCATCTCAACTCGCTCAAGCGACAACCCTTTGTTTGGATTGATAACCAGTAACTATGTACCTTATAGTAGAGGTCAGAAGATTGCCCGATAAAGGGCTCAACGAAGAGGCCTCAACGCTTACCTGCTTAATCAAATCTGTAGCTTCCGTGCTGACGAAGCTGGGGATCTTCGTCTCCGCCCGAGCAATGCGCCTATGTAGTCGTCATAATCGAGGTGTCCTCAAAGGGTGCTTCGCCCACGAGACATTCATATGCCAAGTTGCCAACACTCTCCCTCCCACCCTTCTCCCCTCTACGAATCTCTTCCTCCGCTGCCTGAGAATGGGAGTCAGGTAGATATGTAGGTAATGTAGTAAAGTAGGATCGTCAGATTTCTACTTACTACTACGGTAGCTACCTAGGTACCTACCTTAGACAGACCATGCTGACCCAAATCACAACAAAAGCAAGGATTGACACCTATCACACCATGAACGCCGTACCCGAGCAAACACTCACTCACTCACTCACTCACTCACTCGCAGCCGACGAAATGGTTCGACTGTGGGTATCTAGTAGTAGAAAAGGAAAAGCACAACATGAATGCCGCAAGGGAGAAATGCCAACCAAAGAAAACAACAACAACAACAGTCGGGTAATTGCTCCCCTCTGCCCTTCCATCCCCTCATCATACGCACGACTCCTTTCTTTCCATTTTTTGCAACGAACACGCCGTTGATGCGCTCGTCGAGAGAGTACGACCGCAATCGTAATCTTCTCTCATCCCATCCAATTTCGCCACCTCGCCTACTCGCCTTCGGCTCTGGTCTTTCCACACGATCATCGCCACTCATTTCAATCACATCGAAAATATCTCTTCTCATCTTTTCATTCCCCAAGTCGCACGCGCTCGACCTGGCTCATGAGTCTTCACTGCTCTCCTAGAGATCAATCAAGCTCCCGCCTTGACTCTGCTGCTGCGGTTGTCCAGGTCTGGGCCCAAAGGGATTGTTCCCTCCAAATCCAGCTCCAGGCCCACCAAACTGTGCAGCGGGACCAGTCTGAGCGGGGTATTGCGTTGGTGCTTGGCTGAAGAATGGGTTGGTGCCAGTCTTGGCTGCCTCGAGTCGACCCATGGACCCCGCACCAGCCGAATTGACATAGGTGCCAGGTGCCGTGTGCTGAGCGGGAATACGCATGTCACCGACATTTCCAAAAGTATCCTGCCCTTCGCCGCTCGCGAGAAGAGAGTTTAGCTTAGCTTGGTATGGGTCTTGTGGTGGACGGGAGGTTTGTTGTGGTTGCACAGGAGATGGTACCGGTGGAGGTGCGGAGAAATTCTGGATGGGGTTTGGTCGGGATTGGAATTGCTGGGTCGTTTGTTGTTCTCGTAGTGTATCGAGAGTTGGCTGGCGGAAGGGCGACGAGGTTTGTCGTTGTTGAGTGTGCGTCGCAAACGGGTTGTTGGACCCAGTAGGCTGTGCGGAAATGGGGGTCGATAGTGTGGTATTATTGCTCGCCCATGGGTTGTTCGAGCCTGCTTGCGCTGTAGGTTGCTCCTGTATCGCCTGTTGTTGCGGCTGTTGCTGTCCGGTCATCTGATTACCCCAAGGATTGTAGGTGCTCTGGGGTTGGATGAACTGCTGGGCGGGCTGCTGCATCTGTTCCCAGCCAGTCTGTTGTGGTTGCTGATAGCCGTATCCGTTCTGGAACGCTGTCTGCTGTGGTTGGAGACCAGTAGGCTGGCTGTAGGCGTTGTTCAGGTAGCCCGTCTGCTGCGACTGCAAAGGGTTCCCAAACCAATCGACCGCGGCCTGCTGTTGATAACCCTGGTTGAAGCCCGTCGGTTGGGGCGCCTGATCGGGAGTATTGTCGAACAGTAGGTCTTCCTGCTGCTGATCCTCCAATTGCCGTTTGCGCAGCTCTTCTTCCTCCTTGCTCAGCTTAATGGCCTTGGCCAGATCATCATCCGTGTCGAAACCACTGCGCTGTGCCCTTCTTTCTGCGTCTAGCTCGGCTTCATTCTTTGACGCCTCCAATGCTAACTTGTACTCGAGATCATCGTCGTCGTTTTGTGGTCGTCTCCGCACTTGCTCTCGCTGCCTGGGCGTTGGATCTCCTCCGAGACCAAACTCCTCGAGTCCAGTAACGCGCGACTTCCACGATCCGCGATTGGTTCGCTCCGCGCGCAGTCGTTCCTCGTCCAAGATGAGGGATGTCAGCTCCTTCGCGGAGTGTCGGACTTGTCATTGTCAGCTTCTTCTCCTGTCCTCGTCGGCTCCTGTAACACTTACTGCTGGCGCCCACATCCCTGCCATCCTCGTCAATGTGAATGAACTCGCGCAGAGTCTTGATGATATAGATGTTCTTCCTAGCCCATGTGACCACCAATTCCGACCCTTCGTGCAGGCAGTAATCCAGCACTTTCAGACTCTTCAGCACGTGTCTCCAGTTCTTCCCTTTGTCGTTCAATCGCTTGTCCAGCATGTCCATAACTTCGTAAAAATCGGTGGAGCTGTAGTGTACCATCTCACGGTCAGCGCAGTCTGGGAGAATACCGCCCGATGTCGCGGACCGACATGGATGACTGGCAACGGGTTATCACACTGGAGACTCGCCTGTTGTAGGTAATTCTGGCAACATCGGCCATGTCTGCGCCTGTTGGACCCCATGGGTCATTGCTGGTTGCTGTCCTCAACCGTCAGCCGCTGAGTCTGGATATCGCCGGGCCGCAGGAGGTTCTGTACCATTTCGGACTTTGACCTGGACGGAGGAGTAGCCTTTGGTGACATTCTTCACGCTTCGTAAGACCGACGACATGTTGGCGGATTAGGCGGCAACCACAGTCGCGCGAATGCGTGAATAGGAGGGCTAGTCAAGGCTGCGGGTGTGGATGGAGGATATGCGGTCGGCGAGATGCAGTCAATGTCAGCGGAGAAGAAATGGGTCGTAAAACTTTCTCTCTCTCTCTGTTTCTCTCTCTTTCACAACTGTTGGTGGTGATCTTTGAGGGAAGCTGAGGCAACCTTGTAGCCGCAATGCGACGCGCAATGACGCAGCAAGCCACAAGTGAAAGTCACATCACCTCAGCCTTGAAGACGGCGCTTTTTCGTCCGTCGGCACATCGAGCCACCACACCATTGTCAATGCCTGAGGTGTTGCTAGGGTACGGTCACGACTACATGTACATATATACCTTATACTCTCATGCCTATGGTATCCAACGTCAATGAGGCCTAATGGAAATGGGTCTGGCAAAGGGACACCTTGATCACTGTGACTCTGCTGCTACCTCCTACCAGCGCGTGTCTGTCTGCTGTGAACCATGAGGAAACTCTCATCTCTCGGCTGGACAGCCCGCATGTGATCTGGGAAGTTCCGGCCCGCTTTTTATTCTTGGCGCTCACACCTCAATAATTCTCTCTCTTCGCGAACACCACAGAACTTCTTTTCTCCAAGCTTGTCATAGCCCAACATCACGACCTTCCCTCTCCTTCACATCACCGGACGTCAACATGGTAAGCATCATGGAATACGGCACGAATGAATAGTCATTTGCCTCTGCTCGCTGATCAAATGCGCATTTTTCGCACACGCGACTCGGCGGGCATGCATTGGCAATGATGGAATTCGAATCCACCGCCATCTCTGAGGAGTGGCGCGTGTGACTATGGCTTGAGCTGTGTCGGGCAACCGCACAGTCTCTTTAGAGAAGGCAGCAGTCGCTGATTGTTCTTCTCAATGATAGCCTCCAGCAAAGAGCGGTGGAAAGAAGGCTGCTCCGGCGCCATTCCCCGCCACCAAGGCCGGTGTCAGCAAGAAGCAGGCCAAGGTATGTCCCACCTCTACCTCTTCTGGTCAGCTAATATGAGGGTACTGACGTGTTGCAGAACCCGCTCATTGAGCGCCGTCCACGCAACTATGGCATTGGCCAGGACATCCAGCCACGCCGCAACCTTAGCCGTATGGTGAAGTGGCCAGAGTACGTTCGTCTGCAGCGCCAGCGCAAGATCTTGAACATGCGTCTCAAGGTCCCACCGGCTATCGCCCAGTTCTCCAACACCCTCGACCGCAACACCGCTACCCAGGCGTTCAAGCTCCTCAACAAGTACCGACCAGAGACCAAGGCCGAGAAGAAGGAGCGTCTGCACAAGGAGGCTACCGCTGTCGCCGAGGGCAAGAAGAAGGAGGACGTGAGCAAGAAGCCATATGCCGTCAAGTACGGTCTTAACCACGTTGTGGCGCTCATCGAGGCCAAGAAGACCTCTCTTGTCCTCATTCCCAACGATGTGGACCCCATCGAGCTGGTCATCTTCCTCCCAGCTCTCTGCAGAAAGATGGGTGTTCCATACGCCATTGTCAAGGGCAAGGCTCGTCTCGGAACGGTCGCTCACAAGAAGGTGAGCCATACTCTTTTCTCCCATGCATGATTTCTATACTAATCTGTTCTCCAGACCGCTGCCGCCCTCGCTATCACCGAAGTGCGCGCTGAGGACAAGAACGAGCTCTCCAAGCTCGTCCAGGCCGTCAAGGAGGGTTACCTCGAGAAGAACGAGGAGGCCAAGCGCCACTGGGGAGGTGGTATCATGGGAGCCAAGTCCGTTGCTGCCACCAAGAAGGCTGCCCAGCGTGCTGAGCGTGAGATCAAGATCTAATTGGTCCACTGTCTCCTTCACTTGTTTGTGCATATCAAGCATGGCGTTCAAAAAGCACGACAAAAGTCATGTCTGTTGCTGGTGGGGTTGTTTAGCTTATGGGAATGATACCACGCTGAATGAAAAGAAGGCACTCAATCACTGTGGCTGCTCGCCCCGCAGCAAGGACGATGATCTATATCTCTTGTTTGCATTTTTCTTTTCCCAAAGTCGTAAACTCTTGACCCCATTGGTCTGCGAACATCGTTGTATCATGCACATGCAAGAGACTTTTCACTACCGAGCTCGTACTCAACCGTCGCACCTGCCATGCGGGACCGGCATCTCGAATGATTTGGCCGACTTGACAGAATTTTTCATTCTCCTTTCCACTTCACTCGACTCAACATCGCGAACCAAAGACCCCCAGATCTGCCATATGAACCACTATAGTCATCCATGTACGCGACCGCTTCCATCTTTCCACTGACTACCCCAGCTTGAGCTTGACTATATATCGACGGCATGGTAAAATCTGTTATTTGTCTGTCTATCTATCTATCTCTCTCTCTCTTTACCTATCTGTCTCTCTACTATCCCTCTACATACCTATCTATTCAAACAAAGTCCGCTAGGTCCATAACTTCGTACCTACTATTCTCTTCTTCTTCTTCCTCTTCTTCTTCTTCTTCTACCCAAAATTCCCGCGAAACTCCCTATACCGTACCGCACCGTACCTATTAGCTAGATAGGTAGGTACATGTATTTGAAAACTTTAGGATGAAAAGTGCTCTATCAATTAATGATAAGACAAACGATAATGAAAATATCTGTCTGTTTATTAGGTAGGTAGCATATTGAGAAATGAATATCATTTCTTTTTATTCATTTTTTTGTTTTCGGTCCAAGGCGCGAGATTGTACCTTATAATCAAATTAAATCCGAATGTCAAGCAGGAGGGAGGGTTCGCTTTCTAGGAAGCGCTACCTACTTTACTTTACGTCCTACCTAATGTATCGGGCTGTAGAGAATGGTTAGGTATTAGATCGTAAGGTAATGACCTGCGAGGGCGGGCAGTCAAGTCTCAACCACCTCCTACATGTAGGTAGCAGGCAGAATCCAACGAAGTCCCAAGAGTCAGAATGCTTGGTTGCGTTGCTTGCTGCTGCTCGTACTCGGTCACAGGGTCGGCCACGTGCACTTCTTCTAATTCTCGGCACGTTTCACACGCGAGTGGAGGAACTGGCGCGAAACGATATAGATACATAAAAGTATACTCGCTGCGGGGATTACTATTGTAGGCTACCGATGCGACACATACTCTCTCTTTCTATGTACATGGGAACCTCAGACACTATCGAGTGAGGAACATTCTCTCCAAATTCTAGTTTTGCCTCGATTGATTCAATTGGACATCTTTTCCAATTGAATCACGATTTTTTTTTTCTGTGATCCTTCGCTCCATCCTTTAGCATGTGTCCAGCGAGTCGCACTCGTTCTTGAGAGCCTCGGGCTTGATGAGCCTCAAGATGTCGTATTGTCCGCAAAACTCCCTGGACTTGAAGAAGCTTCCGTCCACCGAGGCCACTCGGAAGTTGAACAAGAATTCGTCTGGGTTCTCGCCTCCTGCAGCCAGCTGGAGACCTTCCGCTCCTGGGTTCGAGTATCGATAGATGATGTCCATGAAACGCTTTGTGTTTGGTTCTAGAAAGACATCGAACACGGTGTCACTCTTGGCGTTGTCGGCGCGATTGCAAGGAACGGACCATTGTCCTGGAGCCATTTGTTCCAGATCGTCGCCCTTGCAGATGATGTCTTCGGCGTTGGTGGCGTTGTTGTTGTTCGCATCGTCCCAGCTGTGAACGGAAAGCTTGGTGTCTGTGAGAGTGGCGTTGAAGTAGAGACAACCGTATGCCGAGCTTGCGAAGAGCGAGCTGGCCAGCGCCAGGAATGTTGTAGTGGCTGTGCGCATTGTGGATGGTGGTAGATGTGAAGTAGTGGCGAGGAAGATCGATATGCTGGAGAGTCGGGATGTTGTTTTGGTGGTGAGCTGGAGTTGCGCGGGCGAGGAGAGGTCTATATACCTTGGTCGAAACTTGGCAGAGCGCTCCGAAATTCCACAGCCTCGTTGCAACGCACAAGAGGGAGGCGGTATAATTTTGGCATTGGAGGAGATCCCTAAACCCGGTAAAGCATCCCAGATGGCCTGGTAACCGTGGTCTCCGTACAAGGTTTATGGTCTCACTCGGAATTTGAACGGCCAAGCTGACTCTCACACATGACGAAGCCAAGAGATATTGGCCCAGGGCCTCGCGATCATACGGAAGATGGAAGAGAAGTGAAGGCAATGCTGGAAACTTGCGTCGTCTTCACATCATCACATGAGCTTTCTCTGTGCTTCCAACGTCTCGGATGGCTCGTAACACCAGCCACCAAGGAGTGTCGGGAAGTAGAACAACTTGTAAGCGCCAAAGACAGAAACGAAGGCTACCGGATATGGATGGGAGACTCATGTGAATAATATCAGCGCAAGTTTGGACTCAATATGCATCTACAACGTGTCTACTATGGCTTCGTGTTGCTCCGGAACGAGCGCCGGATGCGTGATTCGAGGCCGTACTCGTCGGTCGAAAAGGCAGCAACGAGGAGATTGGGTGCTTGAGGATGCTGCTGAGGCCCGGCGTGATAATCTGACATGACTTTATAATTCCCACTTCAACGCAACGAACGCGTGGTGTGAGTGGAAGAAGATGGTGAGGCGGTCGATGCGTGGAGTGGGTTGGAAGAACGAGACGCGAAGAGAAGAGTGAGACAAGAGTCGGCTGTTCCTGCGCTCGGGAACCGCAGCGGCCCGCGATTGATGATGACTCAGTCAGATTTTCTCGTCGCGTATCCCAATCGGCGTTTCCAGAGGGGAAATCCAGAAAGATTTCAGTCAGAAACCACCTCAGATACACACTACACTCCACCACCTTGTGCATGCGCTACTCACTCCCCAGAATCACACTGACCACTGTTCGATACAACGCCTCGACTTCACCATCACGATTCCCATACCAGGCGACCCAGCGACCACTGTATTCGCGAGGCCGAGTTGGCCAGAATTACCTCTCCACCACTTCTCTGCGCTCACACATTTCGCAAGAGTGGAAGCCACCTACAATGGCCCTCTCGAATGGAAGCGCTAGTCAGGTGGCCGACATAAAGCACATTACTTCCCAGCTGCAGTCTGTAGGCATTTCGGAACTGCCACAGCCAGCAGGAGTGCTGCTACATCCACAGCGCAACCCAGTCGACATATATCGCGCAGTCATCATCGATCAGCTGCACAAGATCACTGGAGCAGAACCCGAGATTGTTAAGAATGCCGTGGCGTGGACACAGGATCAGAAGCATGGCGACCTGGTGCTCCCAGTGCCTGCATTGCGGCTGAAGGGCAAGAAGCCGGACGAGCTAGCTGCTGAGATTGCTGAAAAGTTTGACTCGCCCTTGATTGAGAAGCCGACAGTGGAGAAGACCAGTGTTCGATTCTTTTTCAAGCCAGAGCCATTGGCGAAATTCGTCCTGCCCGCCATACATCAGCAACAGGGCAACTATGGCTTCAATCCCACACTGGGCCTCGAGGATCCATCACAGCCGCAGAGTCGACACAAGAAGGTGATTGTGGAGTACTCAAGTCCAAATGTGGCCAAGGAGTTTCATACGGGGCATTTGAGGAGTACTATCATTGGCGGCTTCTTGGTGAAGATGTTCGAACGCGCGGGTTGGGAAGCGATATCAATGAACTATCTGGGAGACTGGGGCAAGCAATATGGTATCCTATCGGAAGGATTTGAGAAATACGGAGATGAGAACGAGCTATTGAAAGATCCTGTCAAGCACTTGAACACCGTCTACGTGAAGATCAACCAGGACAACTCGGCAGAGCAGAAACCAGCATCAATACTTGCCGAGAAGAAGGCCGAACTTGAAAAATTGAAGAATCCACCTAAGCCGAAGAAGCAAGCGAAGAGTAAGGAAGCCGAGACAGCCTCAGCGCCGAAGTGGACCGACGAGCAAGAGCAGGAGCTACAACGGGTTACAGCAGAGCTTGAGAAGGTGCAGCAGGAGCTCGTCAATAAGCCAAGTATCGACGAAAAGGCACGTCGGTTCTTCAAACGCATGGTTGATGGTGACGAAGCGGCGTTGAAGAATTGGCAAAAGTTCCGCGATGAGTCAATTAAAGCGTACGAGGGCATGTACTCGCGTCTGAACATCAAGTTTGATGACTACAGCGGCGAATCCACGGTCAAGGTGGAAGACATGGAGAAGGTCGCTACCGTGCTCGCCGAGAAGAAGATCAGCGAAGAGGACAGGGGAGCCGTAATCGTTGACCTTTCGAAACACGGGTTACCTACACTTGGCAAGACACTCGTCAAAAAGAGCGACGGTACCTCGCTCTACCTGACTCGTGACCTGGCGGCCAACCTGGAGCGTTATGAAAAGTACCACTTCGACCACATGATCTACGTGATTGCATCGCAGCAAGACGTGCACGTCAAGCAATTGTTTGCCATTCTCAAACTCATGGGCCCGCCATACAGCGACGTTGTTGCCAAGTGCAGCAACATCAGTTTCGGCATGGTCAAGGATCCCAAGGGCCAAACCATGTCCACTCGAAAGGGCACCGTCATCTCGCTGGCCGACAGTCTAGACTCTGCAAAGGAGTTCATGCATGAAGTCATGCGTCGAAACGAAGACAAGTATAAGCAGGTGGAAGAACCCGAAGCTACTGCGGACACATTAGCCATCTCGGCCATCATGGTGCAGGATTATAGCGGGAAGATGGTGAATGGGTACAACTTTGACCTGGAGAAGATGTGCAGCTTTGAAGGTGACACGGGCCCATATCTGCAGTACTCGCATGCCCGCTTGTGCTCGATCAAGCGGAAAGCCGAGGTATCGGAGCAGGAGATGCTGGCAGCAGACTTCAGTCTGATTACGGCAAAGGAAGGCATCTCACTGATTCGATCGTTGGCGCAATGGCCCGACGTGTTTCTCAACACCTACAAGACGCAAGAGCCCGTGACGGTGCTGACGTATCTGTTCAAAATGTCCCACTTGTTGAGCTCGTGCTACGATGCGATTGACCGCAACAACAAGAATGCAAAGACGTTGAGTGTCATGTATGCAGAGAGTCGGGAGAAGAAGATGGCACTGATGGCCATGTATGAAGCCGCACGGATCGTGCTGAATAATGGCATGCAGCTGCTCGGACTGACTCCTGTCGAGAGGATGTAATCCCGCAATGATGTGACATAGCGGAGCAGTACTAGTACTAAGGTAGTCAAGTACCTGATGAATGCACGAATGAAGCGACGTCGAACCTTGGACAGGACATGATAGATGTCACTGACAATAAAAGAAAAGTGATATCGAGAAACAAAAAAAGAGAAGAAAAAATCAAAAAATCAAAAAATAAGATACCCCAAACGTTGGTTCGTTCGTCCCCCCTCCGAGCTCTCTCTTTCTCCTCTCCCCTCTCCCCCTCTCCCCCTCACCCCTCCATACCTATCATAAGGTACATACATACATACCTTATATGTACTGTATATGAGAGCTCGTCACACAGCAGCAGTAGTGCAAGTAAGGTAGGTTGCCGCTCATCTGCCGGCGGTGACTTCATTACACACACACAGATATGGAAAGCATGCACGCAAGCAAGCAAGCAAGCAAGCAAAAGTATACGGTACCTTCGATACATCCTATCCCTTAGTAGCCGGTGTTTTGGTCGTTTGGTTGTTTGGTCGTTTGGTTGCTATATGCAAGTCATGCACGCATACCTTATCTATCGACACCTCCCTTAGGTAGGTATGTAAGGTAGGTAGGTAGGGTAGGTCAGGTAGGTCAGGTGAGGTAAGATATCTGCCGAAATACATTGGATAGTCATTTTTGGAAAAGGTTGGGTGAGGTGTAGTGTATATACATTTCCTGCCTCCAGGTGTCTATGATGATGATGATAGGTGGTGTGAATGATAAGGTAGGTGTAGGTAAATAGATAATGAATACAGGCTAGGTAGGTAGTTCAGGTTGAGGTATATACCTTAGGATAAGGTAAAGTACCTAGGGTAGAGTAGGTATAATTCTTCGTGCTCTATCTAGAATATATGTATAGTCTTATCAGAGGTAAGGAACCTAGTATGTAGACAGGTAGGTGTTTTGGTCTGCGAGTATAGGACAGGATCGTACTACCTACTACCTCCTAGTAAGATAAGAAGAAGGTCTTGGAGGCTTCTACTTCTCTATGCTCAATTGCATATGCACGCTAGATGGGTGGCAAATTCATCCTGGAGTAGATACACCGTACATGTACCTCTCTGCAGGTATCTGACCCCCCTGCCGAAAGTGAGTGGCTGTTACTGCCAAGACTTGAAGACTGCCCGACCAAATTTTGCTGTTTTCCTTCTCATCCCAGGCCTGCGCTCCTGCGCTAGACAGAATCCTCCTTGCTACCTGATTTTCCTTTTTTTTTTCTCTTACCGAAGGGTTTCATCTACCTAGGTACCTACCTTACCTTACCTTACCTTTTCACCCTGGGCACGAACCCATCAATGCAATGCTGTCACTCAGCATCGTTGGAGACTTGGAAATGGAGCGACAGCCATTCTACCTATTTTTGGTGCAAGCAATTCGGGAACAGTTGAATGAGAGGATGGGAGATGACCACGCAGGAGAGCAAAGCACAATAATAATAATATGGACTAGGGATGAATGAAAGCCAGCGCTTCCGAGGAGGTAGCTATATATATTTACACAAGATGAGTCAAAGAAAATCAATGGTAGAGATGAATCCACGAGGCTACCTACCTACTATACTTCCTACATCATCGTCATCATCATCATCGTCCACCTACGGTGGTACTACATACAGGTACTGACAAAAGCAGGTTCTGGTCTGGTCTGGTCAGGTCAGGTCAGGTCAGAGGTCAGATTCTTAAATGTGATGATTATTAATAACTTCCATACCTCTTCTCCCGTCTCTCCCAGTCTCCCTCTTACTGGAACAAGGCAAGGCTCTCGGGTCATACATCGTCTTTTGTCCGGAGAAGAGCGAAAATGATAGCTGGTAGCCTCGTAGTCCTAGGAGGTAGTGCCGTCATCGCTCAGGCAGTGTGCAACGCCGTGTCACCACAATCACATACACTCACCCCACACTCACACAGCTACTCTTACTTTCTACATTCACGCACATCTCAAGGGGGGGGGGAATTGGAGTGGAATGGAGGAGGGGAGAGGGGAGGGGAGGGAGAGAGAGAGGAGAGGACAACAATACAGTAGAGTACAGTCAGTTGATGATGACTGTGTGCGGTTGTTTCGTTCAGACGCTTCAGTCTCTGCAGTCATTCTTCTTTTTCTTTTTCTTCTGCCTTCTGCATACCTCCTAGTGCCCAAAGGTACATCCGCACCCCAGACGCCGGTTGGGCTGCTGTCTCAGATGCTGCCGACCTAAATGGCCCATGTCGGGTGTTGATGCCCAGCGACCGACAACTCGGCTTTACCAGCGACAGGTACTGTAGGAGGTACACACACGCACACACAGACACACGCACACACAGACACACGCACACGCACACGGCACACCCACACCCACACCCACACCCGCACCCACGAATATCATCATCACCTCACCTACCTACATTACCTACTATAGGCACATCATACATGTACCTAGTCCTACATGTACCCTACTCTCCCGACCGCTCCACCCAACGCCCGCCTCAAGAAGCTGTCTGTCGCCTGTCGCCCGCCGTCCTCTGCATTACCTGACCTTCCACATCCACATCATCATCATCCTCACCACCACCACGTCGTTCTGCACTCTCTCTGCAGACACCGGTGAGCTTGTGCAGCCCAACGGGGGGTCCTGCTTCCACTACTGCACACCTGCAGTCTGCACTCACTCTGCACTCTGGTTCGCGCGCAAACAGTCACTCTGACTTGCAGCACATCCTGTCACCACCAATCTACTCTCTGCGCGCCGACGACAATGCCACTGCACTGCCCGAGACACCAACAACAACCACGACAACGGACAATGAATTCACTGCTACGAGGCACCACCACCCTTCTTCGACCACTATCCGCCCTCTGCACATAGCGAGCGAGCGAGCCTTGTATCCACCATTCCATTCAAACCTCGACGTTGACCGAGCAGAACAGACTCACCAGAGAGAGAGAGAGAGAGAGAGAGAGAGAGAGAGAGAGAAC
>NW_016017390.1:120121-268854 GCF_000320565.1 Sphaerulina musiva SO2202
AGAGAGAGAGAGAGAGAGAGAGAGAGAGAGAGAGAGACTAAAAAGCAGCCTCGCTTGCTCGGACGCTGCCGTCCCCGCCGTCGCTCGGGCCCAGAATTTCTGTTTGCGCCCAACGACTGACGATTCGTCGACGACTGACGAGGGACGACCTTTTGCTGGGAGGCCAACGCAGCCCGCCCTGTGACTCCTGGCCCATCAGGCACCCAGACCATGCCCCATCCCAAGCCCGCGCAGGTGGCAGACTACGACAGCGACGAGGGTCGCATCGTCTCAGGAACCGAAGTCTCCGCCCATACTAGCAGGAGTAGTAAGCATAGACCGTCGTCGTCGTCCAAGCCGCCGAAACAAGGGGGAGGAGGAGCAGCAGCAGTAGCAGCAGGAGCAGGACCAGCAGCAGGAGGAGCAGGAGGAGGAGGAGGAGGAGGAGAACGAGCGAGTCGGAGTGCGACGCCGCACGTCCCAGCAAGTGACTCAGGTTACTCTTCGACTCCGGCGGCAGACACAAAGCCTGCTACCTCCACTGCTACTGCTACTGCTACTGCTGCCGCCGCCGCCGCCAATTCCCCCGCAAAGCCCGCGCAAAGCACTTCGTCACCGGCTGTAGCCCCGAGTCCCGTCAAGTCTAAACCCATCATTCATCGCCAGGACAGTGCACGGAGCACCACCAGGGCCGCCACCATATCGAACACTACTGCAAAGCGAAAGGACCATTGTACGGACCCCAACTGTCGCGACCCCAACTGCGACAGCACTCGCAATCTCGAGCGCCGCTACACCAACCCCAACCGCGAACATCGCAACTCCATGTCGGCCGCACTGCCGCCCGCGCAGGCTCAATACCACTACTACCCACAACAACAACAACAGCAGCAGCAGCACGACTATGCAGCCATGCCGCCTCCCTCTGCGATGCCTTTGGCGCGAAGGGAATCCATGGTCCATCCTCGACCTCACAGCCTTCATATGCCACACGTTTCCGCGGGCCTGCCACTCTCCTATCCTGTAGTCCATCCGGGTGCTACTCCTGGTTATGGCTATGGGCACCCACAAGCCTCGTATGCTCCACAGCAACCAGTGGTATACGGGACCGCCCCGCCGACCCAGCAAGCTGTCTACCCACCACCTCCATCTCCCGTCAAAGCGGCCGTTCCATCTTCACCTCTGACGGGCACGTATCCGGGCTATCCTGGACAGCTGGGAAAGATCTCTGCGCGCACAGGCAATCCGGCTGTGCCTGGACTGGTGACCTCGATTCCCATGCAGCCTCCCGCCCCCGCCTACAACGTGTCTGCTGGCGGCGGCATGTCTGCGCGTGCGGATCGTCGCACTAAGAATCATGCTGCCGAGCAACGGCGCCTTCGTGATGACGAGAATACATCGTCCGAGTCGGAGAGCTCCGGTGACGAACGCAACCAAGATGCGCGTTACGACTATCATCGCGACGAACAAGACCGTCGACGGGAGCCGAAGCGCATCGAATATGAACGCCAGCGCTCCAAGTCGCGACGTCGTCGATCCGTCGTGATTGAAGATCCTCGTCCTGTTGCGAAGAAGTCATACACCACATCCGTCGTCCCTACCCGGCAATCGAGTCGCCGGGACTCCATTTCGCGACCGGACTTGAACCATCGCACGACGTCCGATCCCTTGGTCGAATACGTATCGTCGCCGGACACCTATGAGTCTAGTCACCCGTCGAAGGCCGTGCTCGATCGTCGCGAGCGCGATCGCAGAGATGCCGCCTCCGCCAAACGGCACAGCCGCCGCATGTCGGTGTCGACCACCGCGGACTCGTACGACACGCCGCCCACCTCCATCTCCAACGGTTCGGGCTACGTGGAGGCCATCATCGAAGACAGGGGTGGCAGTCGGAGAGTATATCTCTCGCGAGAGCAATACGCAGAACTGACGCGAAGGTACGAGAGAGAAGATCGCGAGGCAGAACGCGACCGACTGGAAGCGCAGCGCATGCATCTCGAACGCATCGAGAGGTACCAAAAGGAGCAGGCCGCAGGCGTGGAGCGACAGAATCTGACCGCCACGAATATCAAGGAAGCCGCTCGGACCACCACCAAGTCGCATGTCTCCAGCCGCAGTCAAAAGACCACCACTTCGGGCTCCAGGCTATCTCGTGGCGGACTGACTCTCGAGAGAAACGGCACCATGTTGTACCTCGAAGAAGGCATTCCGGAAATCTCTCTCAAACTCGATGATGATGGTCACACTCGAGTGGTCATTGGATCCGGCACCAATGGACGCGAGCAGTCATACCACGGCAGCAAATCGAGCGGAAGCCGTGTTGGCCGGCCGAGAACTTCTCGTCAGCATTCGATTCGCGAGGAGGAGCAATACGAGAGGGGCCTGTAAATCTACCCTCCAGTCCTCTCTCTGTCTCTGTCACACACACACACACACACACACCAAGCCATCATCCTCGCGGGATGATGGCGCACCATCCGCATGTCTGCTCCACCATGAGCGAGGGTCACTGCGCACGATTTTCACACTGCATCTGTTTCCCATCGACTTTCCAGCGATCTAGCGATTGACGTAATTTTGAGCGACATAGCGACATGTTTCAATTTGGGATTAGCCATGGCGCACCGAGAAGCGCATCCTCCAGTTTTTCTTTCACACCTTGCTCAGACGCTTGTTCGGGACTGGACGGGACTGAACCGAAATCGCATCGCACACTGGGTGGCTCATATGATTGCTTACTGGCACCTTGACATCTGCTTCCTCTTCGACGACCGAGCGACTGACCGACCGCTGGGCGGGCCGGCAGCCAGGCAGGCAGAAAAAAAGTCTATTTTTCAAAAGTACAATATGATTCTAACAAGGGGCAAGGCCAGTATGTTATTCGTTTCATCGAGCACTTTTTTCTCTCCCTCTCCCCTCTTGGGGACCTGCAGGGATGGAATGAATGGAAGAAAAGGGAGAGGAGCATCTTGAAGAGGAGGAAGTAGAGGAAGTGGAAGGGGAAGAAGGGGAAGAAACAGCAGGGTGGATGGGTTGATGAGCATGATGGATAACGACTCTCTTATGTCGTTTTTTTGTGTTTTGCTTTCATGTTAGCGATACCCCCTTTGTCTTCTTCGTCGTCATCATCATTGCACTGATTGGGTTTTGTTGGTTTGCGAGCGTGGAGCGTTCTTGTTTGGCATGAATGGATGGAATGGAGGAAATGGATGAACTGGGACGGGGAAAGGGGTGAAGGAACGAATGGTCCCGCTGATGCTTTTAGCCATGCGAGCGAGCAACAATGCAAGCATCGTGGGCGAATATTGCATTGCGTAGCAATGCCTTTTGGAAGTAAAAAAGGGGGGAAAAAGGGGGAACCAAAGGGCATACGTGTGTCTGCTGTTGCTACGACAAGGAAAGTAATAATGGCTACAGATGCGGAACTTCGCGACTGTACGATGGGATGGGATGGAAAGGGAATGGGGAATGGAATGAAATGAAGCATGAGTTGGCGACTCTGGGAAGTCGATGATAGGTAGCAAGTAGGATAGCTAGACAGACCAGACAAGACAAGACGACGATACTACCCCATATATACTACGTCGAAGGGACTATACTGATCTGTAATCTGTAGCGATGACCGCGAGACCTTGATTGTTGATCCTCCTCGGCTTTTGGTATAATAGCCGCTGTTGTAGCAATCACTATAACCTGCCCAAGGTAGCGAACCCTATCCTCTCCTCTCCCCTCCTCTCCCCTCCTATCCATGTAAAAAAAAAAAAAAAAAAACAAAAGAAAAGAAAAGAGAAAGTCGAAAAAGTCGAACCGACCTTCCAATGTAATGAGTACTGTAATACTATATGATATAATGCAAAGCTGCCCAACCCTCTCGTCACTCGTCACTGGTGTAGTGGATCGATGAAGACCTGAGGTAATGTGCTGGATAGTCTGTCTCTCTCTCTCCCTCTCTCCCTCTCTCTTTCTCATATGGGGAGTGTGTGTGTTTGGTGGCATCACATCAACATTTCGCGCATACCTATTCTGTCTACTAGACTACTACTACTGTACTGTACTGTACTGTACCGTCATAAAACACACATATCATCAGACTGACGACCCGAGTCCTTGCGGCGCCCTTACTACTCCTCCACCGGTGAGGTACTAAAAACATAAACAAACAGCATGACTCATCCTTAACAGTGGTGACATCGGTCCCTCCTTCGATTGCTTCGCCCTCTCGCATCTACCGAGCATGGTGGGAGGGGTATGATGCCTGCGATTTCCGGCCCATTTCTTATCATTCTGATCCCTCTTGCATCACTCATTACTCCAGATCGCTATCTTGCCCTCCACGTCGATAACCACCCTTCCTCGTCTCCGTCTTCTTCCTTGGCGAGGACGACTTCTTTCTCGGCGACGAGGAGCTCTGTCGCGTCCGGCTCCTCTCCCTCGTGCGTTGTGTGCCTCCATACTCGGATGAGTATCTCGGATTCTCCGTCGCACGCGGACGGTACTCATCGTAGTAGCTCGCAGTTCTCGTGCCTCGGGAGTGGGACTCTGAAGCAGTATATGCGGTGCTCAGGGTTTCTGACTCCGGTCCCGTACCGTAAGAGAAGTCTCGCTTTCTGGGACTAGCAGAACGGGAAGCGGATCTCTCACGGGCATGGTGGCGTGACGAGGGGGCGCGCTTGGACGGCGACGCAGACTTGCGAACATGGGCGGGTGGTGGGACAGGAGCTGCTTCGCGGTTCAGTGCTGCCGCGGCCTCTTCGGCCTCGCGCTTCCAGCGGCGTTCCATCTTGGCTGCTTCATGGCGTGCTCGACGCTCGGCGCGTGCCTTCTCTTTGTCTTGCGCGGACTTGGGGATCATCGGCTGGTCGGACGATTCGGTGAGGACCGTCTCGGTCATGATGTCGGATCGATCGGTTTCAGTGTAGGCGGTGCTGTCTGCCACTCGGTTCATGCCACCCACACGAGCTGGCTTCTCTTGCTTGTATTGATGGACATCGCGATCACGATAGCGTTTGGAATGGTGTCCGCTGCCTCCATCGTACTCGGTCAGCACTTCCGTCATCCCATCCGAGATCGTCTGCGAGCCCAGGGAATCGGTGAAGTCGTCCTTGTAGGTGACAGAGTGGGTGCCCGCAAAACCTCGCTTGGCCAGAATGCCCTTTCTGCCCTTCTCGTCTCTGCTGACGACGGATCGTGCCTGTTGCTTAGCCCAAGCGTAGTGTTGCGTGCCTGCAATAGATCTGCCACCGCCCAGCTTCGTACTCTTGGTGGCATTACTAAGCGTCTTGCCATCCGGGCCTTTGCGTCGTAGTACCGTCGATTTGTAGTCGTCCCAATCACCCTCCTCGAACTGGAAGCCACCGTTCTTGGCCCAAAAGAAGAACCAGATGGCAGCACACACCATGGCAGCGCCGAGGATGGCGAATAGTGCGAAGAAGCCCCCGTTGTTGAAGGACTCGGGAGGCTTGGAGCCCACGCCGTGCACGATCTTGTCGGCACGCTTGACCAAGCTGTGCTCATGTTGGGCGAGCGACGGTGGTGGGAGAGGGGAGGAGGCGGAGGAGGCATCGCGCTTGCGGAGGAGGTCGAGCTCGTTGGACGAGAGCAGCAGATCGGGGACGGGCTCGTTGCTCTGGAGAGTGCGAGCGATGGTCAAGAAGCCGGGGGCGGGCGAGACGGGCGCCATGTTGATGAGCTGTAGGCCGAAGCCTCAGCGGTGCGTGCAGTATATCGAGCAGTCGGTCGCAGTCGAGTCGCTCGTTGGGTGCGTGTCGGGTGTTCGGCGTGTGTAGTGAGTGATTGTGAGGACAGAAGCCTTTTTCGAAGACGGTAGGCAAATTGGATGGGAAGCGTCAGGAAGGAGGATGTGTGTACAGTACAAGACGGCGATGCCAGTCCAGTTTGACATTTCTCGACGTTCCTGCCACCTCCCAGCCATCTCCAGACACACGCTCACGCTCTGTTTACGAATGACGTCAGCTGCAGTCTCACACAGCAACCGCACATTGGACCCTGAATATTGCTTGGCGTCGCGTCTATGTTCACTATCACTTCTGTCTATCTACATATCTCGCGTCGGTTCTTGCATTGCTTCGCGTCTGTCTGCGAGAAGGAAATACTGTCGATGTTCTTCTACCGTGCTGTAGCCCGTCGCCATGTCTGTAGGAGATGAGCTCCAGGCTCCTCTCCGCGCTTGGAAAGGGGGACTATTCATACTCTTGGCCATTATGGACCGAGTACAGGGGATCCAGTATCTGCCAGCTCCACTCTGCAATGCCATCCACTTGTCGAACGTCTCGAAACCACTCGAGCATCAACGCCACAGTCTTGTGAATGTCATCGCGATCGACATGCTCTTCGCAAATCTGCCTCAGACATTCGTTCTCCGTCGTCATGCGCAAAATGAGCAGGATGCCCAGAAAGTTCTGCGTCCAGGCGTAGAGATGGGGAACGAGTCGCTTCTTGTTCTTGGGCGGAGCCAATGCAATGGGCCAGAGGAGTGCAGCTTTGATGGCAACCCCACAACAGTACTCATCCTCTGCGTCCATCAATTCCGGGAAATGGAGTGCTTTGTAGACGAATGGCCGATACATCATAAATCGTGCATAGTAGAATCGGGTGCGCAGTTGAGCAGTGACCAGGTCGAGGTTATATTTGTGACCAATGGGTACAGGCCCTTGATCAGGGCTGAATAAGGGCTCGTTCGGTCTGCGGCTGCCCACGTCAATGTTGGGAAACTCCAATTTTTCATTGTCCTGCCATTGGAGTGGGCGTGGCAACAACGAACGCCACGACTCGAGCTGACGGGACATTTCTCGGATGACAGTGAGAGGCGGCCCACCATAGCCGTCGGAAGACTCGGGCTGCGTCGTGGATGCTAGGTAGAGGGTATGAGCGCATATCAAAACAGTAAAAAGTGAGTGTCTCGACGACTTACATTCATGGATGACTTCGTGGATGCGAGAGATGAGCCTCCGCAGGGCAATCATTGCCAGGAAGTGGTACTGAAAGTGTGAACGGTCCCGGTCTTCTGCCGTCTGTACACCGACAGCCTGTACCGGGAAGCCGGGAGTGTGCATGTCTTGGCCCTCGATGAAGTATGGCAGGGGCACGATATCCTCGAATGTCTGAATGCCACTCTGCGGTAGGTCGAGATCCAAGTGGAACAGATCCTCGCTCAGCACACAGGTCCAGTAGGCTCGTTTCAGGAGGTCACCATAGTGAGATTGCCAATCAATCGTCTGGCACTTGATGAGCACTTGACAGGCCATCGAGGCCGTCACTGTAGCCCGCCAGAAATCCAGGTGGTTGGCCGTAGCCTCGTGATAGGTCCCTTGGAGGAGCATAATCTGTACGTTCTCCAAGCTCATCTGTGTTGCAATGAAGCCCACTCTGCGGCGAGCTTCATTAAAGATCTCTAGCCCCGGTGGACGGTCCAGAGTGCCGCCTCGAAACCCGCTAGCAATGCCGTTCACAGCGCTGATGGGCTGCTCAAAGACACCCTCCGAGGCAACCTGCCCTAATGCGAGCACCACCAGTGCCAGTACACTCCCCACGTCCTCGGCAAACCCGTACTGTACGACGTGACTGAGAGTTTCGGACACGAACGTGTCTCTATTGAGCACGGGGGCCAGAATGTTGAATGTGTTAAAGTATGCGTCGCAATACTCGTGAATGCGTGTGCTCGTCAAAGCGTGGAAGCCGACGCGTGGAGGATGACTTTGTCCAGGACTATATCCCTGAATATAGTAGCTTTGCAGTCCCGGCTCAGTGGAAAGCAGGTCTCGATGGCTGCGCATTTCCTGCCGAATGAACCACGGGGTGCCCTCCTGGAGGACATGTTGCAAATCGGAGGCGGCGCTGATTCCCGAGTTGATGAGGTGGATATATATGCTCGGCCACAGGATGATCTTGTGCGGCACGGTTAAATGCTGATAGCCTTGCTGTAGCTCGGTGGGGAATCTGGGTGTTCCAGTACTGTGGCGAGACTTGTGGGCTCGAGAGGAACTGGATGTGCTGGTCGAAGCAGGATGACCGGGCGTAACTGTCGTCTCCGGGGTGCTCGTGCTGGAATGACTGCCCGTTACGAGGGCAAGGTTGTCGAATTTGTTTTCGAGTCGGGTCAGTGTGTCCAGAATATGTACCATCGTCTTGTCTTTTCTGTGTCCCACCACCATGTCAGAGAGCTGTCATGACATGTGCCGCCGGCGATGTGCGCCACACAAGAAGACTTCGGTTCATAGGATACATATCGGTGGTCAGTCTCGATGCACTTACTTGGTCGGCAGCGGCTCTCTGTAGGCACATTCCACGCCGAGCCTGCGGCATAGACCACCTGGATTCTGTGAGCCTCCCGGTCTGTCTCCCTCGGCTGACTCACTATTCATTCAGATCGTACATTTCGGGCGCTGCTCATCACATTTACTCTTTCTGGTCGTTGTTGTCAGCTATGTTTGTTGCCACAGATCATATTATCATCATTATCATCATCATCATTATCATAATTATCATATCATAAGAGACAGGAGAGGAGAACCTGCTACGACACGTCTGGCATGCCTGGGCAGCTATCGCCGCCCTCTCTCGTCGCTGGGCATTGTTTTCGGCGACATCATGTACTCCCGTGAACGCTGAAGCGGAAGCCATGTCGCAAGTCCGGGTGGAGGGATCCCCATGCAGGTGAGAGAGTACCCTGGTCCCAGAAGAGCGATTTGATTTAAGGTAGCGGCGCAATGATCAGGTAATCCCGTGAAATAATCTCGCTCATGCTCATGGCCTGAGTCCCCGAAAGTGAGTGAAGCGACAGTGCTGCGTGATGTCACCCTTTTTTCTCAGCAAAATCACCTCATGTACAGGTCAGGTACAGGTATTGTCGGGAGATGGATGCCGTCAGCTTCTCTTCTGTCGGTAGCCTGTGGTCTGTAGATGGGTAGGTAGGCCAGCCTGGTCCGACGAATGATAGAACAGGAAGCCAGGGCAAATTTCCTCAATTTCGCGGTGCTGTAGGGCGGAGAATACTCCGGAAGGAGGAAACAAACAGAGAGAGAGAGAGAGAAAGAAAGAGTTTGGACGGAGGTTGTCGTGCCCAAACAATTGCAGTTGCCAACAAAAAGCCAGAGAGAACACGATAACCGATCTATGCCAAGAGATGCCCACTACTGGCCCGCCCGCATTAGCGAGTTGCTCTTTCGCATCCTCCCGTCGCGTCCTCTCTCGCCGTCGACTTCACATCGTCTGCCTCACCTCATGTCAGGTACAGGTATATATACAAGTCCATACAGTCCCTGGCATACATCTCCTCCGCTCTCCCCGAGTCTCCACGATAGCGATTTCGATATACGTCTTGTCTCCTGCTGCTGCTATCTCTCCTCCTCTCCCCGAGTCCAGAAGTATACAATACCGGTACAACGTCTTGGGTCAGGTATCTACTCTGGTGCATAAGGTATCAGCAGCACATGACCATGTCTATAGCTGATGCAGCAATCAAGCCAAAAGGTTCAAACTCAGGTGAATGAATATCAGGAAGCTAGAATGGTGCTCATCGTTCTTGATTTGCGAGCTACGAAACTATGAAGGTCAGGTACGTGGTACCTTACAGTCTCCCATGGGAGGAGATATCCCCAACACTGTGAACATTCTTTTTTACATCTAAACATTTCAAAAAATGCCTTTTTTAAAAAGTAGTAAGACCATCATCCAAAAAAACTCCTCTCGAAAATGCTGAATTCGCAATCCAATCCAATCCAATCAATTCCTCGCTCCTCGGCAATCTAGTCCAGTCCAGTCCAGGAAAGAAATCAAGAACGAGAAGGATAGAGAGAGGGAGAGAGAGAGAGAGAGAGAGAGATAGACGGACAATCTAATTAAGGTCCGCCAAATCAATCTGGAACGTGGAGTCCTTCTCGCAAATAACCGCACCATTACCACCGGTACGGCATGGCGGGTCGTCGAAAAGGGAGTTGCCGCCAAAGCTCGACTCTGGGCCAACGTTCTGCCACAGGAAGAGCTGGTTGACCTGCTCGGTCGACTTGGGCTTGAAGTTCCAGCTAAAGACACTGTCCTTGCCGCACGGGTAAACAGTGTCGGCCACGAAGGCGGTAGGGGCGTCCGTGGGGGGGTCGTAGGCGACGCAGGAGGAGTTGAGGGTGCCGCCGTTGGTGGCGAGGATGCGGAAGGTGACGGAGCTGATGTCTACGCCGTTTTCCTTGCTGTAGGTGAAGTCTTCGATGGCGTAGCTGACTGGGTCGGTGCGGCGGCTGAGGGCTGGCATGGCCATGGCCGTAGAGGCCAAGAGAGAGGCGGCTGCGATGATGACCTTCATGTTGATGGTGGAGTCTTGTGGGTTGTGATGGTACGATCTGATGTTGTTGTTGTTGTAGTGATATTACTGTTGATTATATTGCTGGTAGTGGTGGAGGATGGAGTGGTTGATGCTGCTGCTGATGAGAAGTCTGAAGGGTGCCAGACGAGCGGTCTATAAGTAAGATTTCGAGGTCAGCATACTCAGCCATTCTGCTATACCGGATGACATAGCACCCCTGCTGGCAGACAGTAGTTTAGTGTTTTATTGACCCTCGGTGATCCCAGTGTATCGTGGTATGGTGATGGTCAGAGTCCGACAGAGTTCCCAGCATGTCATTGGTGCAGAGCGACGTGCCTCCTGGTAAAGCATGGCGAAATGAAGACTGTGGCCACTCGGAATGACGGTATGCGACAGCACTACTACTTTGGACCGATCGCATCCATTCCCATTGTTGCTATTGTTATGTTGTTGTTGTTGTTGTTGTTGTTTTCGCCGCCTCCTCCACAGTTGGTAGTGTCGATGCTATTCTAGTCTGCGGGTCGATCCACTAGGTATGGACGACTGCCACTGATGCCGTGCCGTACGATGATGATGTTACACGAATAGCAACATATTCCCCCAACGGGTTAGAAGCAGAGAGTGGCTTAGTCTACTTGCAGCACTAGTCACAGCTGTACTGGGATCAAGAATAGAAAACCCTAAGACGGAAAAAGAGAGGGCTACTCGGTCATCGGCTATACAATTACGCGATTCGTAGCAAGACCGCAACTCCACTCCTAGAATCAAGCATCAATTAGCAGCGAGTGCCAAGTTGTGACCGGTAAGAAAGAAAAAAAAGGGAACCCGTGCCCAAAAAGCAATAGAACGCTCAGACTCTCATGATCATCGACACTTTGACAGCTACCGGTACCTCGACCGAGTGGATTGATCATATGGTAGGTAAGGTAGTATCATATTATGGCCTCTCGTATCGCAAGGCCCGTCCCTGCACAATCACTACGACTAGGTATACCTACCTACCTACTGTACCGTCTACCGACCGACGGTCCGAAAGATACGGTAATAATAACTTTCTGACCTACGTACCGTCGGCGTGTAACGTGGAGTAGGTAGGTAGTGTTTTTCTACTGTATGCAGATCATCATCATTAGGTAGAACTTGACCCTTGACCCTGGATTTCTCGTCTCGTATTTGAAAATTGATATGGATATTCCCTCGAGCTGGACCATGCCACTTGTGCCACACAGTCATGATCATAATGCGACTGGTGACATGCTGACATGATGCTGTAACTTTTTGGGCAATAACTGCGACAGTAGTATTTTCCTCCTTGGGATGACGTTGACGGATTCAGATTGTGTTTGCATGTACCGTATGTAGGTAGGTAGGTACCTAGTAAGAAGGAGTCCAATCCGATTTCCCTATTTCTTCCTTGGTTCTTGTTCTGGGACTGACGGTGGTGTTGCTGCTATAAGCGTCCACGACACGACGTGACATCGCATAGAGAAGCATAGTTCCTATCAATGGTCACTCGAGCCTCTTGGTTGAACTGTAGATCGCCACCGACCTACATAATCTCATGTCAGGTACTCAGCTCAGGTCCCGTAGTGTACGTCCTACACATCACAAGCCATCACATTCAATGACATCACAAAGCCATGATCGAGGTATACATGTACGGCACGCAATCTGCCAATTCTCATCTCGCATCCTGTGTCTGTGCCTGTGTCTCCACTTCCCCCGTCGACGCCTGTTATCCAATCCAATACAATCTCAAAAGACCTGGGGAAGAACTACTAGGGGGTAGTGGTGGTGGTGGTGGTGGTGGGAGCGCGGTCAACTTCCCCCGATTGGCTGGAAACTCATCTCCCAGCATGGATGGGGCCCATGGGGGATGGGGAGATCGAATTGCTTGTTGAAAATCAGTTACATCACACATCATGTAGATAGCTGAAATTTGCGGAGAGAGATGCAGGTTCAGGTTGGGTGGTGACCGTGGTGATGAGATGAGATCGCCTTGGCATGGTATGACCGAATTTCTCATCTCGGCATTCTCGGGTAACTGCAGGTACAGCTACCCGACCTAGAGATCAGAAACTGCCTCATCATCACCAAGGATGTCTTATAGGTGGTGTCTGCTGTATGCTGAGGTGTGACTGATAGCCTGAGGTAGGTATACCGTATAGGTAATGTGACAGTAGTGCTGGTCCGAAGTGGTCCCGGTCTGTGCGGTCAGGTCAGGTCGGTAGGTCAGATCCATATGGGCAAGAACACCTCAATTTCCTCTTCCACTCCCTTTTCATCCTCGTACGGTGTAATTTGTTTTACCATCGTATAGATTTCGTCACTGCGTCAAAAGTGGTCACCTCATGGTGTGAATGAGGCTAAGCTATGTTAATTGAGAGTGTGATCGACATGATGGGACTGCCCAAGAGAGGCAAACACTGCGAAGCAAAGGACAGGAAGAGGCTCACCTTGTGCAGTCAGCCGTCAAGTGCAACAAGTCAGGCATTGACTTGCTGAGCTGCGCACTTCTTCGACCTCTTCCACTCACAAGGTTCCCTACTTCCCAGCCAGTCGCTTCATCCTCTCCTCAGCCGCTCGCGCTCTCTTCTCTCGCTCCAGCTTCAAGCGCATTTCATCCGTCATGCCCCGCGCCTCTTCCGCCCGCCTTTCTTCCGCCGTCATCTGCGGCTTTGCCATCGTGTGACCTTTGCCAAACTTCTTTTCCTGTCGAGCATTCACCTTCTCCGAATCTTCCTTTCGTATGCGTTCCATCTCTGTCACTCTTCTTTTCTTCTCGGCCGCCTCTTCCGCAGCTTTTTCTTCCTTCTCCCGTGCAGTTCGCGCGTCCACGTCTGCTTGCGACAAAGCCACGGGCACACCGGCGCTGTCCCATGCCCATCGTTCTTCACCCACTTGCGCCCGAGCGAGTCGGAAGGCATCCCGAGTCGCACGATCACCTGCGATGTCAAAGGCGGACTTCCCATCTTCATTTCGGATCGTAGGGTCTGCGCCGATCTTGGTCAGCAATGTCGATATGCAGGCGGGACTGTTCGAAGCGGCGGCCAGGTGGAGTGGTGTGGGGGCATGACGGTTTTGGTCAGGAGGGAAGAATCGGAAGTTGGAATCGAGCTTGTTGGATTGTAGATAGGATTGCAGTCCAGGGGCTTTGGAGCGCCGTATCAGTGCTTGGAGTTGCTGAGTGTGTAGAGCAGCCTCCTCGTCCTCCTTCGAAACCTTGGCAGGCTTTGTAGCGGAATTCTTGCTATTGGCCAAGGCCTCGGCCTTCGCAGTGGCAATGGCAGCTTCTTCCGCAGCCTGTTTCGCGAGAGCAGCTTCATCGACGGTGCTGACTTTCACTCTCGTGAGTTCCACAAAGGCCCGCATCAGCTCCGATTGCGTCGCGCGTCGCGTATTGAAAGGAAAGCCACGGATCCGGTCATCTCGTGAATTGAGAACCTGTTCATCGTAGGGTCCAAAAAGTGTTCGCCGGTTGGTGGTCCCTGAGGCACGGATGAATAACAGCTCGGCGCTGTCGATGAGCTCTCTCCATTCCGCGAGGAGATCTCTCACCTCCTGGATCAAAGCAGACTCGTTGTACCTTCGAATGCTCGAGCCAGCAGAGTGAGCATTGCCCTTGGCGTTGTCGTTTGCAGATTGCGAGCCACCTTGCTTCCGTCTCGTCGTATAGCGATGGAATGTCTTGTGCGCAATGACGGTGGCAGTCCTGTCTTCTGCACCGGCCTTTTTGGTGAGCTTGGGCGTGAGAGAGACCAGCATGCCAGCGAAGTGGCCTCCACCGATCATACAGAGGAAGTAGTGAGGCCCATCGGCGCTGGTGCCTTTCTGTATCATTGATGCTGGCAATGGCACTCCTCCTCCTCCACCATCTTCCTCCTCCTCTGCAGACTTCTGCTTCTTCTGGTGTGATGGCTGCGGCTTAGGCGCAAGCTGCTTTTCCTTGATGATCTCGAGGAGCTTGTCCTCCTGTTCCTGCTCTTTCGACGTGAAGATTGAGCGATACACGCCGAGGGAGGTGTTGGAAGGTAGTTTCGGAGTCGAGAACCACAGGAAGGGCGGCTTGCCTGACCCACGCTTTCTCTTCAGCGTGGGCGCATCATCAGCATCGCCGTCGGTGATTTTCGCCTGGCGCTTCAGCAATGCGCTCAGCGTCGAGTCCTTCTTCTCATCTTCTTCATCTTCCGTGTCCGATGTATCTGAGCCGGATATGCTCTCGTCGAGTTGCCCCACCAACTTCTCAAACTCATTCTCATCCACGGGCTTCTTCCCTCGTATCTTCTGCTTGAGGTTGTATCCATGGAGGTCTGATCGTATGTGGCTTCGCTGCTCCAAGAGACTCGGGAAGGTCAAGCCACATAGCGCACATGAAGTGGCTTTTGCAGGTCCATCATCCTGCTGCGCAATACCATGGGGCGATGGCGAGGGCGGTAGGGAGGGCGATGGCGTCGCTGCGTCTGGAGGGGGAGGTGGTGGTGCGGTCTGAGCCTTGAGCTGTAGCGTATACAGGATTTCCTCTGGCAAGTCAAAGACTGGAGGGAGGTCAGTACAGCGTCCTCGTCACAAGCCATGCCATGCCAGCCATCTCGAGCCAGCAAGAGACCAACCGTACAGAGGTCGCCGCAGCAGCTTGTCAGCCATGTCCTGTTGGGCCATTATTCCGCTTCGTATGCTGCAGGCAGTCTAAGGTATGGGTACAAGTAGGCAGTAGCTGTATGAAAGGCAGACGTTCAGGTGAAGAAGAGTACAGTGAACGGTCACAGGTAGGTCAACAACGTGAAATCATGGGTATGATTATCATCACCACGTCACAATCACATGCAGAGTTCCGGTTGCCAAATCAGGTGAGCCCCGCTATATTGGGCCCTGATAATGATGGTTTGTGATGATGCCCGGCTTGGAAAAGAACAAAATAATCCATCAAGGTGCCAGGCTACGGTACGCCAAACCCGACTATAGAAGAGTTGAGAACAATTCAGCCTGTCACTACCTACTTCCAAGCCTCTCTTCCAAGCCTCTCTCCCTCTCCCTCCCTCTCCCTCTCCCTCTCTCTTCTGCACATACAGTACTAACCACCCACCGACTTTCAATATTCCTTTTGCCCATCATCATCATCATTATCTTCACCACCACCACCATCACCGCCACCGCCACCACCGCCAGTCTCTGCGGGACTTCAAGACAAGAGAGAAACAGAAACAAGCGTGCACACCTCAGGCACCAGCCGGCTTGGTCCATGTGGCTGGGATAACGAGTGGCGGTGCTGACGAACCCTCGAAACGACTGGACGAACTGAAGCTCACGAACAAAGGAGTCAAAGCGAGACGCGCTGGGCATTTCTCCGGTGCGACGACGAACGGAACCTCCCCAGACGGCATCGCTATTATTCCTATTATCATCATTATATCGCTCCAGGACGAACGTGTATCAACATGCCTATAAGCAATGATGGCAGGGGGTGGATCATGACTGGATTGAGCGGCGTCGGTGAGCATGGCAGTCTTGGAATACCCGTCCTCTTCACAGCTAACCTCTCCACAGCCTGCATCTGCGGAGCGTCCTTTATATGTGTGGATATCATCGTTCGTCAATTTCCTGGGAAGAAGGGGTGGCGAATACAGGACAGCGATGTCTTTCTCTCCATATCGCTGAGTCTGAGCTTCGGAGTCATGGTATGTGTATACTACCTTACCTGTAACCTTACGTGAGAGGTCGGCGACCAACAAGACGTGCACGCTAACGCGCCCACAGCTCTTCTCGGCTTTGTATAGCATGCTGCCTTCCGCCAAGTCGTCCCTCATCAAAGGTGGCCATTCATCTCAAGAAGCATCGTGGATTCTGATTGCCTGCTTCGCCGCTGGTGTGATTGGCATTCAGATTGTTTCGAGAGTGATGCATCATTTTGTACCCCATAATGTGGTCGACTGCGAGCACCAACATGACGACGAAGAGAACCAGAAGGAGAATGGCGGCCACTCACACCACGGGCACGCAGACAGCCACAATCACGATCACCACGATAATGTCAACCATGTCCCAGCCCGACACAAGTCAGCTCGAGCGATAAAATCCCACAGAGGTTACGCCCGACGACCACAGATGCGGGAAGCACAGACCTCATTGTCCTACTTCAGCAACCACAAGTCCTCGCTCTCGAATCCGACTGCCGCTCCATCATCCGAGTCTACGCGTCCGTCTCTGCTCGCGGACGAGGCTGGGAGAAGACCGACCTTACAATCTCGAATTACCTCGAGCGTGACCAAGCTGGCGTCCGTGAGGGGCCCCTCTTGTGAACGCGACGGCCCTTGCCATGGCTATAGCGATCCGTGCCAAGAGACATGTTTCAAAAGTGTTGCCGCAGCAGGAGGCTTGAAAGCGCCAAAAGCTACATTAGGCATGCATCGACCAGCAGCCACAAAGAGTGTAACAGCGACAGAGGCCACACCTTTGTTGCGTGGTAGGTCTCAAGAGCACCTGACCAGACCTCACACGCGAGCAGATGCAGAAGGCGCGGCAGGCTGCAATCACCACCAACATGATGCTCATAACGACGGACCATCCGATACCAGTGCGGAGACGCTGGCGCCCGATGGCACCGACGATGTGCACCAGATGCACGCTCACATTGCCAAGAGTGGTGGAGGCGGCGTCGAAGAAGAAGAAGAAGAAGGTGATGATGGTCAGGCGGAACATCATCACCACCATCACGTCCCCACGAACGCTTTCATGGAAATTGGCCTCCAAACCTCGATTGCCATCGCCCTCCACAAACTCCCCGAAGGCTTCATCACCTATGCCACGAATCACGCCAACCCCGAACTCGGCATCTCCGTCTTCATCGCCCTCTTCATCCACAACATCACCGAAGGGTTCGCCATGGCGCTCCCGTTGTATCTCGCCATTAACAATCGTCTCCAAGCGATGGTGATTTCATTTGTCCTCGGCGGTCTCTCCCAACCGCTCGGTGCCGGTGTGGCGGCGGTGTGGTTCCACGTGGCGGGACAGAGCAATTGGGCGCCGAGCGAGAGTGGGTATGGAGCCATGTTTGCCATCACGGCGGGGATCATGACGAGTGTGGGGTTGCAGCTGTTTGCGGAGAGTTTGGAATTGACGCATTCGAAGCATTTGTGCTTTATTGGTGCTTTTGCGGGAATGTGTATATTGGGGGCGAGTAGTGCGCTTACGGCTTGATGGCTTGATGGATGGATGTATGGATGTATGAATGAATGCATGAATGATGGTAGTCTGACTCGCAGTATCGATATGTATGACGAGACACGTGAAGTACCATGGAATTGTGGACCCAGATCTAGATTATGAATTTCAAAGGTTCCTTCATCTTGGGATTCACGACATTGTACTCACGGCTACAAGAAGCTTACTCGTGACCTTTTTTCCCTGATGAAGGTAGATACAAGGTGTGTATATATATATTTGTTACCTTTGCACGTATATGGCAGGATCATATAATAAGGAAAATCACGACCCCTTCTTCCGTTCAATACGCTCAGAAATCACATCCACCATCTTCCGAAGTCCATGTTGTCGTTCTTCTTGCTTCTTGCACAAAAACAACTTGACCACAGGCCACGCGTGCACCCAGCCATACTCTTCATATTCATCGACTCGCACCTCTGCTCGGCGCAATTTGGCAATCAAATCTTTGGCTTCGGGCGCAAAAACTTCTTCGGATGCGTAAATAAAATACCAGCCGTTGCTCGGAGATGCTCGGCGCCACCAGCCCAAATCATCGCAGCGGCCGGGCGAGACGAGAGCGTTGTCTTGCGAGCCGTTTTTGCCAATGTATTGTGTGCCGTAGAGGTGCAGGCTGTCGGCGTTGAGGTAGTCCGAGGGGGTGTTTTGGTTTTTGGGAGAGATGATGGTGCTCCAGGGGGAAATGATGATGGCGAGGCCCGGCATCTGGTTCTTGAGCGACGAGTAGCCGGATACGCATAGCATGAGGCTGAGAATTAGAGTCGCTCCTGCCGAGTCGCCGCTGACGACGACTTGAGAGGGAGAGTCTACGGTCGAGAGCACGTACTTGTAGCCTGCGAGTGCTTCTTGTACTTGGGTTGGATATGTGGCTTCGGGGACGAGAGTGTAGTCCAATGCGAAGAGGGCGGGGTTCGCATAGCCGGCTTGCTTCAGCAGAGTGAGCCAGACTAACAGAAATTCGAGATAGAAGTAGGTGGAGCCCATGGAGAAGCCGCCTCCGTGGCAGTAGTAGAGCATAATGTCGGGTTTGCGCGTGGCATCCATCACGGCGTAGATGCCTCGGACGCCGTCGCGGTGGACTTCGGTCCAGTAAATCGGCTTTCTGACGATGCCGTGCCGAAGCATGCGGAAGCGTATAAAGGGCAGCGCGACCCACTTGGAGAAGAAGACTTTGCCGATGGCGGCGGGAATATCGGCAAAGGCATATCGGACACAGCGGATGACGAGATCTTGGAAGAGAGAGGCGCGTTGGACGAAGGGGGAGCGCTGCTGGTGAGGCGTCAAGTAGCGCTCACGGATCAGCTGGACGGGCAATTGGAAGACTAGAGGTATATCATGGTTGCTTCAGTCGCGTGTATCATTTTCAATGCATGCATACCTCGGTAGGTGCATGGCGTCTTTTGACGACAGATCGGTATATGATCAACCTGAGGTAAGGATGTAAGGTAAGGTAAGGTATGCATTCGGGGCCTTACGCAGAAACGGCAATGCTTTGAGAGCACAGAAAATAGTCGGGAAGAGGCCAATCTGAATCAGCAATTGGGGCGCCAAGAAGAGGAGGAAGGCGATACAGTCGACCCACGCGATCTGGTCCAAGATCATCGCAGTGGAGACGGAAGAAGGATGACACGGTATGTTGTAGTAGTGGTGGTGTGGATAATGACAATATCATACATGAGGTGTATTAAGGTATGACAAGACAATGGAAGCTCGAAACATGCCCGAGGTGCATTCAATGGACAATGGCGGGTAACGGTCTCGGGCTGACGTAGACGGGGATTGTTAATAAGAGCATGTTATACCTATGTACCGTACTACAGCGACAGTGATATTCCAGGTTGTATTCATTCCGCAGTCGTGTATTATTCGTTACCTGATCAGGGTGAAGCGGTAATTGACGTGGTTCGGTCACTGAGGTAGGTGGTTTCTGGTCAGTATCTTCACGGAAGATGAGGTGAATGACTTGCAATGTCTTTCTGATATGACATGGCGGGACTCTCTGAATGCTGAAATTGGGACGACACCGGAGCTCGGCCCCGCCCGAGACTACCTACTTTAGGCCTAGATCGTCGTTCTGTCGCGTGGAAAAGATGTGAGTGGAGGCAGGCACGACCTGACCACCAAACTTCCATCGCAACCACCAACCACTGCACTTTCAACCCACTGACACTCGCAACCACCGACACCAGCATCTCCTCCGCCCACACTGCCTGCTTCATCCGACCTCATCTCCCCTACCCACACCTCCATTTCCATCAGCAACCTCTTCCATTCGCGAGCAGATATCAGCATTCTTACGCCATCGCCTTTCCTGCGCAACCATCGATGAGGACCGCCGCGTCTTTATCGCAGGCATAAGCTGCGATAGCTGCACTCTCACCCCATACCATCTTGCGCAATCCCCTCAATCGCGACTTCACGCGCAGACATCATGGCCAACTCCACCATGAGCGGCGCCGCTCTGGAATTTGCGCGGTCAGTACAGCGACGCTTCGTCCGCTGGCAACGGCGGAGGAAGACATCACACTGCACAGGCACAGGCACAGGCACAGCAGCTGACATTCCGGCAGATCCATCGAAGTTGCTTCCATACCCGAGAAGCTTCGCTGCGCGCAATGCGACAAGGTCGCCATCAATGCATTTCGACTGCCGTGCTGCGATAGTAGTATTTGCGGGGACTGTATGTGGGACACTTGAAGTGAGCGGACAGTTGAGTGACGGTGTACTGACTGACGACTCACAGGCAAAGAATCCATGACCGCGACCGAGTGTCCCGTGTGCACCCACTCGCCCTTCTCGGCTGACACTGCCACGGCTGCAAAAGCCCTTCGAACCACGGTCAATGTCTTCCTTAAAACAGAAGCAAAGAAGCGTGGGATGGACATCAAAGGCGACACCCTGAAGCCCATTGCGGCAGCGGAGCCTACACCTGCAGTAGCGGATACCCCAGCCGTAGAGGCCGAGCCAGCACTCGCAGCTGCTGGTGACGCTGAGCTACCTATAGCACCTGCTGAAGTCGAAGAGCCTGCTGCCAATGGCGATGCGACATCAGCAACTGGTCCTGAGGTACGAGAATGACCTACTTCGCTATACCACACATATGCCTCATGCTGACAGAAAGTAGGCTGGTGTCGAGGACATCACCATCAACGCCAATGCTGCGCACGCAGAGTCGAAGACTACTGATGCCGAGCAGGATGACGAGGATGAATCGGACGATGACGACGTCGTAATCACCACTGAACGACCCGAAGGCGAGGAACATCATCATCATCATCAACATCAAGAGGTGGAACCCGGCCACGAGCAATATGACGAACAAGCTAACATCGGAGGCAATAGTGACCAGAGCATGGGCATGAATCAACAGCAAGGCTTCGGCGGCGGCGGCTTTGATCCAAACATGGCCGGCTTCCACAATGGCAACTTTGCCAACATGGGCATGAACGGGTTCAATCCGATGATGGGAATGATGGGCATGGGCATGCCAAACATGATGGGTAAGCCCTCTTTTTCCTATTCCCCCCCTTTTGGCAACGGCAGCAGCAGCGACTGAGTGTGGTGGTAGGCATGCCTGGTATGGGCATGGATCCTTCGATGATGTTCAATGGCGGCTTCGGCGGCATGGGTGATATGAGTGCGATGATGGGCATGGGAATGGCTGGCATGGGAATGGGCGGCGACATGTCTGGAATGGGCAACTTTGGAGGCATGAATGGACCTGGTTTCTTTCCGAATCAAGGAAACTTTATGCAATCACAGAATTTCGGAAACGCTCCGCGACAAAACTTCTTCAATGAACGTGGCTACAGTGGTCGCGGTGGCGGCCGTGGCTTCGGTAGAGGCGCTCGTGGTAACCAGTATGGCCGTGGTCGCGGCGGTTTTGGACTTCAGCAACAGCAGTATGGTGGCCAGAACGCAGACTTTCCGCCGAATGCGCCCACTGGACCCAGTGGTGCACGTTCGCAGCAACAGCAGCAGACCGGTGCGAACACCATGGAGTTAGCAAACAGACGTCGGGCTTCTCCGACTTACGACGCAGTGCAGGGATCCAGTGATGCCTCCGCTGCTGAGTCTGCAGAAAAGTCACATGATACCGCTGCCAGGGAAGACCAGGATACGCCCACGCAGGCTAATCGTGCAGAGGGTGATACTAATGCCACAGACGAGAACCCGGAGCCACTGCAACAGAATGGCGACCACACGGGACAAGACACACAAGGTGAGCATACTTCCACACACGACAGGGAACTCGCAGGCTTACCAGTCGTGCCAGATGCGACACAAGTCGGTGCCGATCAGGCTGAAGGTCACAGTGGAGACAGTCGCGGAAGCGCAGGGTCGGTGAATGGCAGCAACATGATGGAGAGTGCGGTGATGGCAGAGCCTGTGTACGAGGACCTCGATGAAAGCATGCAATTTGAGCAGCAAAACCACAGCATGAATGGTCGGGGCGGTTACAGAGGACGAGGTGGTCCCGCGTATGGCGGCTACCAGGGCAGAGGCACCGATAGCACTGAGTTGACCCCCAAGCCTGCGCCTCCTGTCAATGCTCCTACTGGTCCCAAGGCTCTTCGTCAAGGCCTCCCCAATACCGGCTGGGTGAGCAGGGCGACTCTTCAAAAGCCCACATCGGCCCCTGTGACACAGCGATCCGACTCGCAGCTCCGCTCCCTAGAGCCACGACTGGATGCCTCACCAGAGCATGATCGCGGGACTCGTGATCGTTCGGCATCTCGATCGGTCTCGAAGCACCGGAGCAGAGACGACAGAGAGCGTGAAGGAGAGGACGAGTATGAGGACGAAGAGGCGTATGCTCGCCGCAAGGAACGCAAGCGTCGCGAACGCAAGGATCGCGACCGCAAATATGACGACGATGGCCGCGATGAGGAAAGTTCGTCCCGCAAGCATCGCTCTCGATCTGAATCTCGGACCGACGATGGCTCTCGGCGGCGACACCGCGACAAGGATGACGAACACCGCTCCTCTCGCTCGCATCGTGACAAGAGCAAAGACCGGCACCGTTCACGTCGTTATCGCTCCAAGTCTCCCGTGAAAGACTATGAGCAGGATCATGATTCGCGTCGGAAGAGTAAGCGCGATGACAAGTATGACGATTACAAGGAGAGTCGCAGTAGCCGAAAGGGGTCGCGTCGAGAGGAGGAATACAACAAGTATGAAGAGAGCAAGAAAGATCGTTCGTCTCGCTCGTCGCGTCACGACAGACCTTCGCGCGATGAAACTCGTGAGCGTGATCGTCCTCGTCCTGTGATTGAGCCGCCTTCAGACGAGCTTGGTTTCAAAATCAAGGGCTCGACCAAGAACAAGAAAGACAATATGGCTCCTCCGTCACAGTCTTTTCATCGTGATCGTGGTGGCAGTGAACGTCGTGGCAGTGGTATGACCGAGCCTTCTGCGCCCGCAGACCCATATGCCGAAGAACGTGCGCGCGCACAACAGAATCGTGAAGCCAAAGAGGCTCAGCGCAGACAGTCTACGAACGACTCTCGTTCCTCCCTCGGCAAGCGCGGTCGTGATCATGAGGACGAAGGCGAGCGCGGTGTTCCCACGGGACCTAAGGGAGATCGTGGTCGCATGCTGCCGAAAAAGGGCAGAAAGGAGAGACGCATATCTTACAAGTACGAGGACGAGGTCGAGATGAGCTAGAGTCTGTCTGCTCGTATTAATCATACCAATGGTGATGGCACAGGCGAGCTTTTCCCGGAGAAGGTGTTGAGGAGCGCCGAGCGCCTCCTGCGGGCCTGAACATTGCGATTGTCCCGAATAGCAATCTACTTTACTCTGCTGAAGGTAGACCATACCCGCGAACAAGAGACGGCAGGTTCCCTGGTGAGCTTATGGGCTGTTGCGAAAGCTGAGGCCTGGGAACTCTGGAAGGGCACTACAAGGACATGCTTATATTGTATGTCACTAACAAGAGCGAGAACAGCGCCCGTACAAGTGTGGAGTGAAGGACTGCGAGATGGTCGTGGAAAGGTTCCGAGGTCACAGCATCCACACGAAAGACTCGAGTTGTAGGGGGTGGTGTCGTTGATCCCCGGGCATGAGGTCTATGGCGTGTACCCCCTCCCCTATATATCACGCCCGCTTCAAGACGCAAAGTACCTACCTCTGCTTCTATCATGGTGCTCTCACATGTATATACCGTACGTGGGAGATAGTACAGTACAGGAGGTACATACCTTGACCTGATGGGAGTGATGCGCGACGAGGCTGGCTGTGCTGGGAAGACGCTTGCTGCTGTATATGTAGGTAGTAATCCAAAAATTAATCAATTAATTCCACTCTCGTCATGCATGCAATGCTACCTACCTACCTTTAGGTACCTACCTTACCTAGGTACTATTGTGAATCTCTCACTTCTCTTTTCCTACACTTATGTATGTTGTTGGTAAATGGCCATCAAATCTTTCGATCCTAGGATTTCTCTCAAATCAAGTGTCTTTGGTCGGAAGAAGGATTTTTTTCTTTCTTTCTTTCTTTCTTTCTTTCTGTGTCTAGGTAGGTAGGCAGGTATTCTATATTTGTTTTGGACTGATGGCTGATATGTTCTTTCTGTATATGTTTGGTATAAATAAGAAGGGTAGATAGATGGATAGGTTGTTGAGAGGCGGATGGACGGACGGATGGGTGAATTTGTTTCGTGGAAAAAGTTTGAGTAAGTATGTATGTATGTGTATGTGTATTGTGTTGTATTGTGATACATGTTCGAGAAGTTCATGATCGTGTCCATGTCGCATTATCTACATTTTATCTATTTAGGCTGCAAGGGAAAAATTTCGTGAGCAGCATCGTGATACAGGCAAAGTGTAATTCATCATTATCATCGTTAGTCTCATACCACTGGTCTGCCAAACATGGGAAGAGAAGCTCCACCACGCAATCCAGGAGGAGTGCTTATTATTGTGGAAGAGGCACTCCCAGACGTTCCTTCACCCATACACCACGTCTCTTCGTTCCAGCCAGGAGGACGCCAACCGAAGAGATCAAAAGCTTCTCTGCTCCATGGTCCTAGATCCTCGGGCTCCTCTGGCGCTTTTCGTTGCGCTCCAGCTTTACCTGGTCTCTGAAATGGTTTGCTGAGCATGACTGCGGAAGTGCCATTGGAAGGAGTTATGTTCAAGCTCACAGACTTTTGTAGAGGGCCTTTTTTCTTGTGAATTAACTTGCCTGGTAGTACACATGCAGCGTTGGCAGGTTTCTGCTGTGTATCGGCAATCGGCTCGACTTGTCCACTGCCCAACCCTGACTCAGGAGCGCTTTTATGAGAACTTCTAGGAGGAGAGAGGGTGTATCGCAGTGGTGCGGCCGGGAGCCGTTCCGATCTGGAAGGCTGAACGGAAGCCACGTCAGAGACCGCACGCCGTAGAGTGGGCGGTGGCAGCACGGGGACCGATTCAACAGCGCGAGGTTGTGGTTGAGGGCCAGGCTGTAATGGAGGAGCAGCACGTGGTAGCACCAGTCGGTCCAGGCGGGCGGACTCTATGACTGACGCATCATGCGATGTTGAAGCGCCTCCCGAAGGCGAGTCCTGCCCAAAGACACCCATGGACGGACCATCTGGCAAATCATCATTGGGGTTCGGGTCGAGGTTGAGTGGCGAATCTCTCGACTCTACTACTGAGGCTCGCTTCGTTGGCAATGGACCTTCAACAGATTTCTTTCTCTTTTCAATTCTAGCAAGGCGAGCTTCAACTTTTTCACGAGCCGTCAGGGGCCGTTCCTCTTCTGCATCGTCCCGGGCTTGAACAAGCGATGAGTCTCCGACATCATCTGTGTTGGTGGACGAAAGCCTCTTCGGGTTCCTGGTCAGCTGGTCTTGACACAGCAGGGTTCGCTTCTTCCGGCCTGCGCTTACGAGACGCAGAGCCTGACCAAGCTTGCTGCTCGTTGATCCTTGTGTTGTCGAGCTTGCATCGTGGACCAGCATCTCCTTCATTGGAGGCTGTTTCGCACCAATATGAAGGCCTGATTCGTCCTTCCGCTGCCTCTGCTGCCTGTCTGGTTTGGAGGCTGCAAATTTACGGGGGTTTGCAGGCTGCACAACTTCTTCCTCCAATCCTTGTGGTTCGGGTTCCATAGCTTCTTGTATCGGTTTGGGCTTCGATCTTTGCGCTTGGGACGCTGGCGAGCTAGATTTGCCGAGCGCATTGCTGCTAGTAATGGGCCTGCGCTTTGTGGGGGGCGAGGACTGCGCATAAAGATCGTCTGAGAGAGCAGACAGAGGTTCGTTGGAATGTGGTGGATCGTCGGACAAGTTAATCACCTCTTTCGTGCCCATTCGCTGTTGTCCTGCTGCCACAGACGCTTTCTTCTTCTTCTCCATCTTCTCCTCCTTCTGTTTCCTAGCATCTGCAGTGCATGCCCAGAGCGGTGTCCCAGTTTGCTCTGCAGATCTCGGGGTTATGGTCGTCCTGGTCACGTTTCTTGCTGGTGCAGTGTCGAATCGCGGCCGCTTTGGTGGTCGCCCGTCTGTCCAGTCCTCATGCTCAACAGGGGCGTATCTCTCTTCGAAAGGAGATCGAGATGGCAGCTGGGCGATCCCAATGGGCCCTCTCGGCGTCCCAAGCAGAGCGTTGAGCGATTTGTGTTTCAGCTGCGTGCCGGACCTTGCTGCTGGCCCAGCGGGCTGCAGTCGCGGCGTCTGCGCTGTGGCTCTCCGCGCTCCATCGTGATTCGAGTCCTGCACTTTCGGCGTGGTCCTGTTCTTGCTATTCCGCAGCGCAGTCAAGTCCGTCTCGGTCTGGCCGATCTGCTCTGCCACCTCCACCATGACGCCGTTGCGCTCGAGGGACAGCTCATCGCCGGCCTGAATGGCCTCCGCCCGGGTCCAGTGCATGTCTCCGATGAGATTTCGAGGCATATCGTAGACCATGACGCGCTTGTTGAAGGTGTGGTATCGGAGGAAGCCATCCTGCCACTTCTTCGTCTTCTTCCGACTGTCGTGCGTGTAGAGGCATTCATATTCCAGCACCGGCGCCGTGTTCTGCGTCAACGGCACCGACAGGGACGCCGCTGTTTTGGACATTGCAGCCGTCATGGTGGACTTGTCGCTCGATCATCGTGTCAGGTCGTGGATGAAGTGCATGTTCCCACCGAGATGGTCCTTACCTAGGTACGATGTGCGTGAACGCGTCGAGGTGGAGACTTGGGAGCGCGCGCTTCCGTCGCCAAGTCACGTGATATGACCCCGTCCCACGTTGCCTTCACTCCAATCTGACTAACAACGACTACAACAACACCGACAACGACAACAATACCGACGACAAGAATACCGACGACAACAATACCGACGAAAAGGCCAACCAGACCCCTCAACGAGGCTGCCATGATCCCCTCCACCGTTTTCTTCCCATTGGCTACGGCTCTGCTGAACACACCGAGCTGACTCGCCCATCGACATCTACAACAGCCTCGGAATGGCCTCGTTTATAGCTCGCTGCCGCATCTAATTGCACAGCAGTCAGCAGTCAGACTTGCAATCAAGGGCTGAGTAGTACAAAAGTACGCACCACCACCAGATTGGCCAGGTCTCGTTCATACAGGGTGTTGCACTTGAGGGGCACCCTAATATACAAGGTACTTCTATGGCGGGAAACAACCTAGAAAGAGAGAAAGCCTCAAGGTACGGTACTGTGTGCCCCAGCTGCATTACCCCATATGCACATGGTATGACAACCAGGGGAGCCCCACAATCCGGGGCACGTCGAACAAACGCCATGTGGAGCAGACAGACAGGCGGAGGGAGAACAAATTGAACTGAACTGTTCACGACTTCGACCCGCGGTGTGAAATGAGACTGGGGTGTGGCAACCTTCCCCCACACTGCTCAGGTTGTTATTACTCCTTTCATGGAAGCAACACGGCCAGGAACTACACAGCTCCAACCAGACAATTTGTTTGAGGTCACATCAGAGCAGTAATCATCGCCATGGCGCTCGGTATCCTCGAACCTCACACAGCGGCTCCTGTGGCCGGCACGGTCATTATTCAGGACGATGTGGCCGCCGATACGCCTCATTCCTCGCAATTGAAACATGGCACAGGCAGCAGTGCGAATGTGGTGCTGAACCCCCAACCTTCTGACGATCCCAACGATCCCCTGAATTGGAGTGGCCGGGAGAAACATGCCATCTTGGCCATACTCGCCTTCGGTTGCATCGTCACTGCTTGCGTAGTGGTAGGTAGTAGTAGTGTTCAACATCAGCCAATGTTGCTTACGATACATCTTTTCTGACTCTGTTCGGCACCAACAGGGTCCTCTCTTGAATGCTGGAACGGTAGAAATCGCTATGGACCTCAATGTCTCACCAGCCACGATAGCCAAAATGAACGGGTACACCCTCCTCGCTGCTGGAGTGTCGGGTCCTTTCGCTGCTGTCTGTGCGAACAAACTGGGAAAACGCCCGGTCTACCTCTTTTCCTCTACAATGGCATTGGTGGGATGCATCATCGGAGAGGCTGCCAAAACCTACCGGACGTTGGTGACCGCACGTGCAATCCAAGGACTATCGTGCTCCGCCTACGAATCCATCGTCATCTCGTCGGTCGGTGACCTGTTCTTCGTTCACGAGCGCTCTCCCCGTGTCGCCATCATCATGTTCATGCTGACAGCAGTAAACAATGGTGTCTCGATCATCGCGGGTCCAATCACTGCGGAGCTGGGATGGACCTATAATTTCCACATCCTACTGCCATTCACCGCCTTGCAGTTGATTCTATTGTTCTTGTTCTGTCCCGAGACCACCTACAACCGCAGCGCAGTGTATGATGCTGATATCACAGCATCAGACGAGGACGTGCATGCGTTGGGTGACGTGGAGGAAAAAGATCGCCGAAGCGGGCAATATGCTCGCGAAAACGATGGCACTCAGCCCAGCCAAGCCGAGAAGGCAGAGAAAAGCCTTCATTTCGAAACAATACCCACGCAGACAAGCATTCAGCGCCCGCGCAAGACGTTTGTGCAGCGATTGGCCCTTTATAGCACGAATTCGACTTCCGAACCAGCCTGGAAAATGCTCCTTGCCTGCCCTGCCATTATGCTGAACGTAGGCGCTGCATACAGTATCGCTACGTCGGGCCTGATCATCACATGGTCAGTAGCTCTATCGGTGATAGCTGCGGTGCTCTGGTCGGTCCCTCCATATTCTCTCACTGCAGCTGGTGTCGGCTATGTCTCGGTTGGACCACTCATTGGCGGCTGTCTGGGCGCGCTGGTGTATGGGTGGCTGTCTGACCCATTCATCAAGAGGATGGCAGCTCGGAATGGAGGTGTGTACGAGCCGGAGATGAAGCTGCCTATTGTCTTGCTCGGCTTGGCGCCTGCCATCGGAGGTCTCGTGGGATTCGGGTATGCAAATAAGCATCACGACTCCATCTACCTCATATCATTCACCTGGGCCCTGGCACTGTTCGGGCTGACCATCCTCGTGGCCGTCCCCACGGCCTACGCATTGGACGCATTCCGTGCTCATAGCGTTGAGATCTTCATCATGAATATGACTTTCAAGAACTTGTTCTTCTACGGGTAAGCCGACTGAGCAAACCAGCAGCGACACTTGTCCATCATACGCTGACGTGTTATGAACAGTCTCGTCAACTACGTCGTCGACTGGTACATGGACCAAGGCGTGGTTAATATGTTCGGAGTCATGGCAGGCCTCACGGTGGCATTGACGTTGACCACGCTGCCAATGTACGTGTTCGGCAAGCGTTATCGAAACTTCTGGCAACACCATAACTTGTTGGTGAAGTTTGGGCTTCGCGATGAAGTGAATAGAATAGACTCGGAGCCTGTACGTTGAGGACTTGAACTTCACATGACAACATGGGGAGCGAGATGAATGTGCCGACGTTTCAAGGCTACTAGGGTTGCTAAACGCCGCTGCTGCTACTGTCGCCGCGCCCCTGGCCAACAGGGGAGAGAGATTGAAATTTGCGGGGAAATTTGCGGAGAAAAGTTTCTAGTTGAGGGGGATGTGGGGTCATCCTAGTATGAATGTATACACGCCATGGCACTGTAGCAGGGGAATGTCGCTCGCCGCCCACTACCACTACCACCACCACCACCACCGCCTCCACCATCAGCACCACCATCTCCAACAACCTCCACCACCAAGAACAGTCGTGGAGGACATGGCCGTCGAGCCTGTACCACCTACTACAGCCTCTGAAGATGCTGCTGCACGGCGCTTTCACTGTACCCGCTGTCCAAAATCATTCAAGCGGAGCGAACACCACCAACGTCACGTGCGAGGCCGTAAGTCACAGCCAGTACAGTTGATATCGATGTCTTGTGTGTCGTGGAGTCCGACGTTGAATGTTCACTCTGAGCGTGATGTGGCTGCTCTAAGCTGCCTTTGGCCCCAGGCGCGGTAGCTTGGGGCGAATTCGAAAATGGGAGATGATCTGACTTTCATGCCACGAGACCGTTATCTTCTCCTGTGAGCGCCAAAGCATTACCACGTTGACCTCTCCATTAGACACGCAAGAGAAGCCCTTTCAATGTCATATATGCGCTCGGCGCTACAGCCGAAAGTGCGTCCTGGCCCCCTTCCTCCCTCCTAGCCCCTTTTCCCACCTGCAGTACTCGATTGTATGCGACCAGCACTTCTGACTCGCGTGCACTGCATACAGAGACCTCGTAACCCGACACGTCAAAACTCTACATTCCGGTGAATTGGCTGCCGACGAGCAGCAGCAACAGCAGCAGGACGACACCGCGTCCGTCAGCAATCATGATCCAGTCACGCCTAGTGCGTCTCCCTCCCCGAAGCACCGTGTCGCCTTGCTAAGCCCCGTCAGATACGAATGAGATGGGCGACGACTCCGTGTCAACTACTCAAGATGTCGCTCCTGATGCAATCCCGTCTTCGGTATCTGGCGCCGCAGCCGGGGGTGCAGCGCCTCCGCTGCACCATACTGCCACGCCGCTCTCTCCGCCAGCCGACTCCTTCATGTCCAATACCGCTTCAGGGTCTCATCCTGATCAGGACTGGGGAGTTATGGGTAGCCTCGACTTTTTTGACTTGTCTTTTGACATGTGGCCACAGAATACCGGGGCGATAGGACCATCCAGCATATCGAACATGATGACGCCCACTTCCTGCATGCTTCTACCACCATTGACAGATGCCAACGCCCCCATGCCGAACATGTATCACCAGCCGCTGTGGGAGACCCGCATGACACCAGCAGCTGCAAGAGATCAAATGTTACCTTTTCAGCACACTTCGCCCGAGTCGTCTTCTTCCGTCGCCGATGAAGGAGTGAGCTCACCATCACTGCCCGTTCTATCGGATGAAGTCTTTCTGCGCGCTTTGAAACATGCACCTCAAGCACAAGGACTCAACACTGCGCACTACCCTACCGTCGATGCCTTACGCTCCTCGGTCCAGACTTACTTCGAGGCTTTCGATGTACATCTTCCCATCTTCCATATCCAATCCTTCCAAGCGGCGGCCGAGATCCCACAGCAGCTTCTTGCCGTGGCTGCAATCGGTGCTCTGTACCGGTTGGAGCGGCGCACCGCTGCCTTCTGTTACTTGGCTGCTGAGCACATAGCCAAGAATGACACTCAAAACCATGTCACTCATGGATCGGAATCTCCCAGCATTGCTGAACTCACAGAGCCTCATCGAATGTGGAATGAAAAGCCTGCCCGCTATACACTGGCTGGCGCTCGAACACAATTACTACTCTCTCTGTTCGCCTTGTTTCATGGCACCGATATCAGCACGCGCAGGATGATGTCCAGTTCCGCTTCACAATATGCTGTAAGGTGTACGAACCATCAACGAAGGTGGGGCATTAGCTGACCGAGCTGAGGTGTAGGCATACCAGGCGATAGCGCAGACTGTGGCTCTCGATTCGCTCGGAGCAGATCAAGCTAGTATGACTTACCACAAGTGGGTGGAGCATGAGTCCATGAAACGGTATGTTTGCTGCGGGAAACGGAAACCAGAAGTATGAGGCATCACACTGATATGGTCCGACCGATGACAGTATCCTCCACGGGACTTGGATATTCTACAGTATGCTCCAAGTCACGTATGGAATCCCGTCACCACTCTCAGTGAGTCGAGACGGCGGGCCCTCGTTGCCGTGTATGGACAGCCTGTGGCTGGCACGCACCGAGACATCGTGGAGACGAGCAACGAATCGATCAGGCACACAATCTGCCATGAGCATCCGAGACGCTTTCCAAAGCCTCCTGACGGACTCCGACACGATCCATGTCGGTATGGCGCCTTCGTCGCAATGGGGTCGATTCGCCACCCTTCTCATGATGCACGTGGTCACGGTTCAAGTCGGTCAGGCTTCGGAGGCAGCGAGGTCGTGGCTCGGTCGGTCGGACGGCGTGACGGCTGCTCCTGAGAAGTCCAGCATCACAGTATTTGAGCAAGTGAAGCCGACGCTGAATAATTGCCGTTCGCTCGCGGTGGCATCGGGGAGCATGCGTGCGGATGTACGGACGGAGAGAGGCGACAGTCTATTGTTCAACGCAGTCTCGGTTCTGCGTTTATGCTATGGCCAAGCTCTTCCTCTCGCTGCAGAACGATCTTCACTGTTGCGATGCGAAGATGCAGTGCTTGACAGTGCACTTCGCAAATTTGTCGGTGTCGAGCAGGCCCGTAACAACTTCATCACGCAAACCATTTCCTGGACGTTCGAAGGCCTGTGCATACCAGTGCGTAAAGGCGTGCTCCTGGTCCGCAAGACGGCGGCTCTGACGTGGAGTATGGAGCATGCTCTTGCTGGGTGGGATACAGGTATGTAAATGCACCTAACCAACGGAGTACGCAGCGGTGCAGTATTGGCTGACATAGAAGCAGCTCTCATCATCGCCAAATGGATACACAGTGTAGAGCGAGCCAGACGTGTTGACGGTGCCGTGGGACAGGATGAGTTGGAGTTATTCAACCACATGGCACGATTTCTGGGCCGAGTCGAAGCACAATCTCACCCGCCCGTCTCGGTCGCCGCCAACATCTCACGCTTTTGGGCCGGATTCTACGAGGACACTTGGGTATGGGGAGGTATGTGTGATGCGTGTGCTTGGGAGCATGTTCATTTTGCTATACCCCTTGCTGCTGCGACTGATTGAAGAGCTTTGCTGACTATGATGCCCTGGAATAGTGACTGCGAGGATGGGCTACATCCTCAGATCTCTCGCTGATATATTCGAGTCTTCGCCATAGCCGATGTTCTGAGCATGTGGTCTGCAGACACGGAAATCAAGAGATGCGAATGAAGCCACTTTCCAACGGTGCGAGGGTACAACGGCACAGAAAATTCGAGATTGATCATTCATTCTTTGTGCTACGCTACGCTTACATGGTCTCCGCTGCCGGAATCATATGCGCCGGTGTGGTCTTTGTCGCGCCCTCACTTACGCTGTGCGAGTCTACCCGCTCGATTTCTCGCAGACCCCGGTAATGTTGGGTAAAGTCATACTTGATAACATTAAGACCAAACTGCAACTCAATCGCCACCTTCAGGTCCGACTCGCCCTTTTTGAACCGCTGCAGAACGGGGTCGCGCTCAAAAGCACCGTCAGGGTTTTGCCACATGCGTTTCAGCCAGTTGCTCGAGTTGGGGTTGATGTGCTCGCGATACATCTGCCGGCGTACGGTGTCGTACACGTCCAGGATGGAATCGTCGGCCAAATTCAGATATATGCCCGTCAAACAGTCCGCCAGACCTCCGACGTCGACGATACCGCCTGTGAGCCCCATGCCGCCGAAGGGGTTACAGATATGTGCGGCGTCCGCGGCCAGACAGAACCGGCCCACTCGCATGTTTGGCGCGAGTCGCTGGTGCACTCGATACGGACTGAAATTGTCGAGTCGCCACTCGTCTGGCCCGGGCAAGATGGCCTTCATCTTGGCGGCGTGCCGTTCTCGCAGTTCCTCTCTCGTCAGACCCGGGATCTCGCCGTATGTCACGCGCCACAGGCCATCCTTGGAAATCCTGGCGACCATGTGCCAATGGGTCTCGTCAATGAGAAAGTTGGCGTCGTCGTAATCGTACTTTTCAAATGGGAAGTACATCTATGACGAGGACTGGGTCAGGACTGGGGAGAAAGAAGGCGAGGGGGTGGGAAAGGGGATCAGGGGGTGGGCTTGGACGTACATTGGTTGCCACGATTTGTTCGTTCCATGTAAAGCCTGGGAATACTGCGTCGCCAAAGAGCGACCGCCTTACCTGGCTGTTTGCACCGTCACAGCCCGCTATGTACTGAGCGTAGAGGCGTTCCCTCCCAGCAGCAGTCTCCACGTCCAGCCAGGCTTGCTGGTCGTCTTGTCCCAGACCGACGACTTTGGATTGCCAGCGGATGGTTGCAGAAGGGAGCTTCTCCAAACGTGCCAAAAGGATCCGACACAGTCCGTTCAAGGGCAAACATAGATGACGATCAGGATGGTCGGCGACCACTTCGGCGTTCATACACCCATAGCGTGTTCTCTTCTCATCGAGGCGGCGGAACGAGAGGGTTTTGGGATCAAATCCGGCCTGACGAATCTCGTCCAAGACTCCGGCGCGGCCGAGTTCGTACACGGCGGGAGATGCGTAGTGAGATGCTCGTGGCTGATTGTCCAAAGTGTCTGTCATCTCGACCAAACATACGGGAATATCTTGCTGGGCTAGGCGCAAAGCTAGCAGCAAGCCAGCCGGACCAGCCCCAACGACAATGGCCCATGGATTCTGCTGATCTGACATGCTTGGCGATGGTGCTTGGATGGTTCGGTGGGCCTTGTCAAGATTTGCGATCTCACTGCTTGCTATATCAAGGGCTTTGTTTTGGCGTGTTGGTTGTGAGAAAGCACAATATCAGCACTATTGAGTGCCTGGTCTTATTCCTACATAATTCCTGCTCCATCAAACCGTGCAAGAAACCCCCTCCCCTTTCTCTCCCCTTGCTCCACCCTGTTTCCCCACTTCACTTTGCCCCCCCCTTTTCCCCACCCGCGGCCCCAGTACTGATTCCAGTAGTCCCTCCGCATTCGATCGAGGTCACGGCAATCATCAACCTTGGCTCTCGTTTGATCGATCTTGATGCCGGCCTCTCCGCACGCAACTGAACTGCCGAGTAAGTTCTGGCTTTTAAGGTATAACGCGCTAATATAGGCACTTGAGGATCTTGGCACAGAGTGTACTACCGACACACATACCTTGGCACAAGTCTTCAGAGTGCTGTTGTATAATACTCCGATCAAGTGGCAGCTCTGCAGGTCATTCATCAATTCATTCACTCAATCAATGGAAGCTCCAGCTCGCACAATGATGCAAAAACTGACTCCCCAGGACGACGACTACCACAAGGTCAGGACCGACTTTGCCACGGCAGATGTCCCTGCGCTGCAGCCCCATAGCATCTTCTTACCTCGTAGCGCAGCAGAAGTAGCCGAGATTCTGAAGCACACTAGGAAACCAGGCGATGTAGTCGGCGTGCGTTCCGGCGGCCATTTGTTCTCCTGTTCGTCACTGATCCAAGATGGCATCTTGATCGATACGACGCACATCAATCGAACTGTACACTACGATTCCGCAACACAAATGGTCCACTTCGGACCCGCGGCTCGCGTGAGGGAGATTTCTGATGCGCTTTGCAAAGTTGGACGATTTTTCCCTCACGGCCATGCACCGAGCGTCGCAGCGGGGGGCTTCTGTCTTGCTGGCGGTCAGGGCATGTTCATGCATGGATGGGGTGGAACGGCGGAGACGTGGATTGTCAGTATGGAGGTGGTGACTGCAGCGGGAGAAATTGTGCAGGCGAGTCGGGAGGAGAATGGTGACTTGTTCTGGGCGGCGCGTGGGAGTGGCCAGGGGTTCTTTGGCGTTGTCACACGCTTCACTTGTCGGACGATGCCTGCGAAGCAAAGTCTGTATGAGATTGGTCTGACATTCCGCGTTGATCTTCGCTTTCAGGAGTTGTTCATGTTGGCAATGGCTCGGCACGATGCAATGCCCAAGTTATGGACTGAAGCGGCCATTTGCACATTTTACCCTGACAAGTTTGAGCGTCCGGAAGCTGGAGATGGCGAGTTTGATAAAGGGGCTCTCATGTTGTCTGCGGTGGCAACGGCCTATGCGGACAGTCTCGAGGAGGCTCGATTGTTACTGAGCGCGTGGGAGCAGCCGGTGCCTAAAGCTCTACAATCCCTCTTGGTCAGCACAACAGCTCTGCATCCCGTTTCATGGAAGGAGTATTTTGACAATCAAGACATCCTGGGTCGGTGCCATGATGGGAAAAATCGCTGGGCCATCAACAGTATCCTCACCGACCCTGATATTGAACTTCGAGACGTAAGTCGTAACCCTCTCCTCTACCCGCTACGGTATGCATGTTTCTGTACGATACTACTACTAAACTACTATGCTCCTACAGATCGCTGCTGGCATTGAGTCCGTCATGTGCGACCTGCCGACTCGGACTTCATTTGGCTGCATCTACGTCGGCGACTCTACGCCTCGTCCAGGAGAGTGTGCCTTTAGTCTCCCACAGCATCTCTATGTCTCTACTTTCACGGGATGGACGGACCCCCAGGCGAGCCCTGATCTCATGAAGTCACATATGAGGAGACTGTATCGACAGGCCGAGAAGGTCGGCTGTGGAATGTACGTAGCCGATTATGATGCAACGGACGATACGGAGAATGTAAGTCTTTTTACCCCTATCCAACCAAAAAGGTCCCTTTCTTTTCCTGGCCTGTTATAGTGCCTTGAACAGAGGTGAGAAGCTGACGGTGCAAAAAAATCAGTTCCCCGTTATGAAGGAACGGGTTCTAGAGAAGTTTCTGGCGGTGCGAGAGAAATGGGACAGCACTGGCGTCTTTCCCGGCTACAAAGCGTTTATTCGTGCTCGGAAAAGTTCTCCTCTGCCGGGTGGGAGAAGTCACTTATAGCGAGTTGGCAGAAAGTGTAAAGTTGAATTGAAGTTATGGCAGCCTTCTACGATGTGCTTGAAAAGGAAGAACAAATACTTCTTTAACAAGTGAAGTTAGAGACGGGCGCTTGAGATATTCACTAGTTGATCATCAGCACGAATGATCTATCACGTTTAGAAGTAGCCTTTTCTCTCTGCCAGGTTATTATACATAGACTACGAGTCCCCGTATCCAACGCTTTATAGGTGAAAAACTCGCTGTCACCCTTGTCGTCCCGACATCATGCAGATATATGGTCAAGCGAGCAGCAAGATATAGTGTGTCCCCTGTCCTTACCAAGACATAGGCGAGAACTCTAGCATAACGATCTCGGGGACTCTACGGGCCATGGCACGCCATTCTGCATAGCGTAGTACTATATATTAAGTCGCTATGATTTGATCTTGGCAGCCCAGTCTTCGTCACCACCAATATATCTGAAAACCACCCTCGAATCTCTATTCTCGCATCGACTGTCCTTACTCGCATCCACATACGCTTGCAGTCCCGTTGATCCCAACAGCAAAGTGGCATTCACAGACTTTGCAGCGTCGACAGCCAGACCAAAGTCCTTCGCCATGAGCTGAATCTTGAATCCTCCCTGATAATCATTGCTCGCCGGTGCAGCAGGACACACCCCTGGAACGGGATTCCACACGTCGTTAATAGTGCTCTGAGCAGTACTCGTCGAGAAAACCGACGCGAGAATGCGAGGATCCATGCCCGATTTGATGCCCAGATTCATCGCCTCGGATGTCGCTAGGGCGATTAAGCCTGAGCAATAGTTATTGCAGAGTTTCGCTACCAAACCCATGGAGGGTCCGCCACAGCAAAAGATGGACTTTCCCATGCTGCTCAGTAGTCGCTTTAACTCGTCGACTTTGGGGTCGTCGGGGGATGCGCCGAGCATCAGCGTCAGACTCGCTTTGGCGGCCCCTAAGGAACCTCCTGATACGGGGGCATCGTAGAAGCGCGCAGAGGGGAATTTGGTGGTGATTTCGGTTCGGACGTGGTTTGATGTTTGGACATCGATTGTTGATAGATCGATGAGCATCTTGCCGTCGAGGTTTGCGGCGATTAGTCCTTCATTGGGATCTAAGTAGGCTTGTCGAACATGTTTTCCTTCGGGTACCATGGTGAATATCACATTCTAAAAATCAACAACAGCACGGGAATTTGTCAGTTGTGAAGGATTATTTATGGACACCATAGAGATGGGAATTTGAAGGCGGTACACACGCACTGTTCAGCCACTTGCCTACTGGACTTGCATATGGATAGATGCTCGCTATTCGCATCTGCTTGAAAACGGCTCAGAGTGTCGTCGGATATATCGAAAATCGACATGCTCGAACGAGCGGGAAGTTTGGATAGTAGATTTTGAGCCATGGGATATCCCATGACCCCGAGGCCAATGAAGCCAACGTTGGTGGATGTGTCAGACATGATGTTGAAAAGGAGTTGGTTGTAGAGATGGTATTGCCATTCTGTGCTAGGTAGTTATGGATGAATACAACTAATGCAACCCCTTTTACCATTTACTATAGCAGTATGCTCGTGATATTTCTCCCCACATGTCCTTGGCTTTCTTCCCCACATCAAGTTTCCATACAATACTGGAGGTCTTGGCATATCTTTCGGCGTCATTACGGCCCACGCAACGTCGTGGAATATCGAGAAACGCCAATTTTCCCCCCGATTCAGGGGCAATTCCTCCACCCAGACTTACGATGTGTATAAGTCCGCAGTGGGGTTACCAGCAGGAGTGGCGAATGGAGAGTCCGGTCCGCATGAAGGCATTGTATGCAGCCAGCGTCAACGGATGAGGCCAAGGGACGGAGTGGTGACAGTACAGAGAAAAGAGAGATGTTGATGTTGTATAGGGGCTCGACGTCTGCTGCTATATCTTGTTCACTCGGTACGATCACAAGGAGAAGACTTCACTTAAAACTGATAATACCATGGATCGACTCCCTGTGGACGGCCCGGGGCAAAAGTACGTCCAAATCGCCTTCTTTCCAGGAGGATTCATCACGCTCCCTGAGAAGACCTTCGTTCATCCTTGTGATGAATCAGTCCAGCAGACTGTGCCGAGCATGGCATTTCTCATCTCGCACCCAGGCCTGTCGACGCAAGACAAGCCCCTCAAGATGCTGTTCGATTTGGGCCTGCGCTCCAAAGAAGTCAGCTATTCGGAAATGCAGCAGAAGCACCTACAAAATCGAGTGCCATATTCACTCGGACCCAGCATTGCCGATCAGCTGATGCAGGGAGGTGTAGACCCATTGCATGACATCCAAGCCATCATTCTGAGCCATGTTCATTACGATCATCATGGCGATCCAGACGACTTCCCCGATTCTCCATTCATTGTCGGCCATGGGAGCTGCGATGTACTCAAGAACGGTCTCGGAGCCATGGCAAGTCACCAGCACTTCCAACCAGATCTGTTGCAAAAGGTGCAGGCATACGAACTGCCCAGCAGTGCTAGCACCGAGCGATTCCATTTGAAGTTGAATAATACCACCGTCCTCTACACTCAATGGAAACCCGTAGGCCCCTTTTCTGCTGCTGTTGATCTGCTGGGCGATGGAAGTATCTACATAGTCGACAGCCCTGGCCATCTCCCCGGCCATCTCAATCTACTATGCCGAGTGGCACCGCAGAAGTGGGTATATCTGGGAGGCGATGCCTGTCATGATGTACGACTTCTCACAGGAGAAAAGTCCATGGCGACCTGGAAAGATGCGAATGGTGCGTGTACCTGCATACATCTAGACAAAAAGGAAGCGGAGAGTACGTTGAAGAGGATCTCTGCGTTGATGACAGACCTTGGGCCAGACATTCAGGTCATTGTGGCACACGACTGGAAATGGTATAGCCAGCATCGAGAACAGATATTTCCGAAAACGATCGATTTCTAAACCCAAGAATGCTGCTGTACTATAGGAGTCTAGCCAAACGACTTTTGCCTCTGTACAGTGTCTTCGCACCTGGATGCTTGAGTAGTGTGTCGTTCGGCGGATGGTACTCTCCGAATGGGATTCAACAACGACCATTTGCCTCAGGTATTCTTTCAGCCGCTCCCCTGCTCCCCTTTCACCTCCAAGATTACTCGCTCTGCAATCTTGAACCCTTCCAGACCTGCGGGCATTCCACAGTAGATGGCCACCTGCAGCAGGACCTCCCTGATCTCGACTTCGGATGCTCCATTCCTCAGCGCCCCTCGAACGTGCACAGCCAATTCTGGTCCACGATTCAGAGCGCAGAGCATGGCAATATTCAGGAGCGATCTCGTCTTTCGCTCGATGCCTGTTCTCTGCCAAACTGAGCCCCAGCATGCTTCCGTCACCAGTTCCTGCATAGGTCGAGCAAATTCCGAGGAACCGTTCAGGAGGGACTTGTCGACGTATTCTTTTCCAGCAACCTCATAGCGCGTTTTTAGCCCTGCATTGAATAGTGTTTCGTGGGCAGCCTTGAGTTGGAGATCCTCGACATGTTCCATTGTGAAGGTTTGAGACCAGAAGGCGGTAGTTGAGACTCTCAGCAAGATGTTCCCAGTGGTATAGCGATCAGGGGCACCTGGCGATGGCAAGAAATGACGAATACCGCTTTTGCAATGCTGCTGGTCAAGTGAATGAGGACAACGAGAGCATTTGAGGGCGGCATCTGCTTACTGCCCTCCTGTGGACCTGTTGACCCCACATGGCCTCAGGATAGGAGTATGTGCATGTGGGGTCATATTTTTTGGATCAGTTGCTTGTCTGTGCTATATGGAGCATTGAGCTTGTCAAATCAGCGTGGAAAGTATCGCACCGAGTAGGCACTCTTCTGATTATCCTCAGACAATGTCCATCACTATGCTCTTCCCGGCTTTGTCAGCCGTGCAAGTCTTCACTTGGTCGGCCGTGGGGCTGTTGCTTACATGTCTTGGCATCTTCTTTGTCACGACTCCGAATGTGCTCAAGGTAATAATACCATATTCATCGTTGCCAAAGAACCGATCAGATGGCTCATCTTCTCCGCACAGGACTCACGACGAAGATTTCTTCCCCCAGGTCCAAAGGGGCTCCCCCTTATTGGCAATCTTCTCGACCTCGCCGACTCCGAGCTGGTTCGGGACAAGGTCAGAGCGTGGGCTCAGGAGTATCCCGACATCTTTTACACGAAGATTGGAGGCGCCGACTATGTCTGGCTGTCTTCTCCCAAAGCTGTCAAGGATCTGATGGACAAGAGGTCCTCCATTTACTCATCGCGGCCGCCTCTCCCTTTTGCGCAGGATGTGGCGAGTGCAGGCCGTCGGCAGCTCTTCATGCCATACAGTCAGCAGTGGCGATCTCTTCGTAAGCTCTCTCATGCTCTGCTTAACAGTAATGCAGCCTCCAAATACCAGCCTGTGCAAGACTATGAATCTAAGCAATTGCTGGCCGAGTTCTTGGAGTCTCCGGAGTCGTTCTACCAACACAATAGACGCTACTCGGCTTCTGTTATCATGCTGGTCACATATGGCTACCGTCTAGAATCGTGGAAGCACCCGTTGATGAAGAAGATTTACACCGTCTTGGACAACTTGACCGAAATGACAGCTCCAGGGGCGCACACAGTCGATAGCTTTCCATCATTGGCAGCCTTGCCCGAATGGTTTCTGGGCAACTGGCGGAGTCATGCACAGCGTGTGTTCGATCATGATAGTAAAGTGTACCTGGATTTATGGAACAATCTCAAGAAAGAGGTCGATGAGGGTACAGCCGTGGACTCTTTCAGCAAAGACTTCTACCTCAGCAACCCAGGATCTCAGGGGATTGATGATCTACTTGCTGCCTACACTTGTGGAGGTCTGGTCGAGGCTGGCTCCGAGACTACTTCCACCACACTCAACAACTTCATGCTAGCCATGGTCTGTAATCCTGAAGCGCTTGGCAAAGCGCAGGCTGAAATCGATAGAGTCGTGGGACCGCACAGGCTACCGAGCTTTGAGGATGAGGCTCACTTACCCTATGTCCGAGCGTTGGTGAAAGAGGTTCTGCGATGGCGGCCAGTGAACAAGTTTGGCATGTTTCATGCAACGTCGGAGGATGACTGGTATGAAGGATACTTCATCCCGAAGGGAACTGTCGCAGTACTCAATTGGTGGTACGTATATGATCATTGCGAGTCACCTATATTTCTCTCCCTAACTGACAATATCAGGGCAATTCACCGGGATTCTAACATCCACCCTGATCCAGACAACTTTGCCCCTGAGAGATACCTGGACAAGCCTCTCTCGGCCGCTGAATACATCAATGTGAAGGATGCTTACGACCGTGACCACTTCACTTATGGAGCAGGACGGAGAGTGTGCCCAGGAGTGCATGTAGCCGAGAGATCGCTCTACATCAATATCGCGCGTGTGCTTTGGGGATTTGATATCAGAAAGAAGAAAGATGCAGACGGAGCAATCATCGAGCCTGATATGGCCATGGTTCGTGGTTTTCTAAGCGTGCCAAAAGCTTTCGAATGCGAGATTGTTCCCCGTACACCAACACACGCCACGAAGATCAAGGAGGAATTCGCAGAGGCTCAGAAGGGGGACTTCTTGTTCCAGGCTCACTAAGTAGTCGGTAGCTCGTGAAGAATTCAGTTATTACAAGTTGTCAAGACACACTAGGTAACATGTATTCACTCGATAACTTCTCCATCAGTGGTTGAATACGGGACAATTTGAACTACGACGTGATATTTACTCATCGAGATATCTCATCATCGAACGACTCAAACTCTGTCAATCAATCCTCGTCAACTCGTCCAAGCACACTGCTGTACGCTCCCCCTATCCTGATCCGTGAATCATCCCATGCACACCCACCTTCACTCGACCCAAGTAAAACCCATCAGCCCGCGCTTGAGCCCACTCATCTCGCGTCACCTGTTCTCTCTGAGCATCTCTCGGGATGAATCGTGCCTTGAATGGCCGTGGCAAGGTATTGGAACCAAGCTCGTAGGCCTCATCCGAAGTGTCTACCGGTTGAATTTGCCCATCCGGTCCAATAGCAGGTTCAATCTTGAAGGCCCATAGGAGCTTCGCAAGGGTGATGAATAGACTGTTTTCCGCCAGATGCATACCAGGACACACGCGGCGACCTGCACCAAAATTAAAGTGATCGCGAGCATAAGGGTCAGGGTGAGCTACGTATGCTCCAGCTTTCAATGGATGGTCCAGATACCTCTCTGGTTTGTAGCTTCTGGGATCCGGGTATCTCGTTGGGTCCAAGTGAATAGCGTACTGATGCAGTGAGACGACGCTGTTTTTCGGAATGAAATAGTCCTTGTACACGATGTCTGCGCTGGTGTAGTGCGGAGCCCCAATGCTGGTCACGGCACGAATTCGCAAAATCTCCTTGACCATGGCTCGGATGTAGGGCAAGTCTGGTTCGTGCTCGAATGTGGGCGACGATGAGGTTCCGACGACTTTGTCCAGCTCGGCGTGGGCGCGAGCTTGTACTGCTGGGTCGGCGGATAGATAGAGAATGAGAGAATTCAGTGCAGCTGAAGTGGTTTCTGAGCCTGCTTCGATCATGGTTCCGGCGACAAAGGCAGCTTGCATCTCGCTGATATCTTGACGTTGATAATCAGTCTCGATGAATTGTTTGACGAAGCATTCTGGTGCAGTCTTCTGGTAGATTTGCGCTTGGAGTCCGCTCCAGTACTTCATCCAGATGCTCGACTGTCGCTTTTGATACCGTAGGGCACGCTTCCTCCACCATTGGAGAAACACGGGCAGCCGGCCAAGGGGAGGAATCATGTCTGCGAGAAAGGCTCCAGGGGCGGTACTTTCTGAGAATTCCTTCATCAGTCCATAGATTTCTCGTATCTCCTCGCAGTCCTGAGAAAAGAAGGAAAAAAAAATCAGCATTCATTCAGGGGGAAATAAAGCTCGAGCATCTGATGGAAGATAATTACCCATTTTGGCACTCTCAACCCATATGTCGATGTCAAAACGACGGACGACGAGTAGCGTCGGACGTGCATGTAGAAATCCTCCTGATTTTGGTTGTCCGTCAAGATGTCATAGACCAACTGTTTCGCCTCGAACAGCTGCGAGGGCAAGAAAGTGTGTGATGCTTTCGGGGTGAGTAGTTTGTGCACAATGGTTCGAAGTTTGCGCCATGTCGGAGTATAGTCCATCAGGAGGAATCTCATGCCATTGCTAATAAGATCACTTGCAACAGGCATTGGCATTCGACCTGAAGTCACTGAGGAGTGTTTATCCAAAACTTCCTTGACTGCATCTGGAGTATTCAAATAAATCCAGTTTTCCCAGCCGATTTGGACCTGCATGATCTCGCCATACTGCTCTGTCCATTTGAGCAATTGCTGTTGAGGTCTCGCGCTCAGCTGATGAGTATTGCCAACTAAGGGGCGGGAATACCAGAGTTAGCCGTTTTGCAAACAAGAATGTCTCTCGCTATTTGACTTACTCAAAGGTAAACCTTTAGGCCCTGGGACTCGTCGAAGACCTTTTGGTACAGATCTTCTACCATATAGCCAGTAGATCAAAACACCAACGAGAACGCCCAGATATAGGAGGTTGGGGACCCTCAAGAGCTGCTGCTGGACGGTTGCCATTGTCACTACTGGGACGATTGAACTTGGAGTGTGACGAGCAGAATCAATTTTTAAGGTTGCATATAGCATGACATTGGAAATGACTCCTTTTTGGTTGGCTATAGTACATAGAGAGTGTGTACCTATGTGGAGAGGAGGAAATGTCACAATTACTCCACGTACTCCGACCATCCTCTTTTACTATACCCCACACGCCCCGAATGCACGCACATATCTGTGTCTGGAGTCGTAGTACATTCGTTGCGAGTAGCAGAAAGGGGAAATCAATATCACTTCCACGAAAAGGCTAGAGGCATTACATTCCGATATCTTGACAAGATTTACAGTCTGACATTCCGATACTTTGACAAGATTTACAGTCTTACATAACTAGGGGTAGGACAATCATCACTCATATCCGCGAATGCTGTCCAGTGTCTCCACTTCTTCTCCCGCGAATCTGCCTCGTCTGCGATTGCAATAGCCAAGTCCGCCGCCGAGATGCCATGGAGACGGCCATCGAGATTGGTCGAGTCGTTCGGATCCCCTTTAATGGGCAACACGTCGAATTGCACTTGATATTGGCCAGTTCTTCTCCCAGGACGGTAGAGCGCAGAGGGAGACACAAACGTCCAGGGAAAGGATTCGTTCCCGTCAAAGAACATGAATGTGGTGCGGCATGCAGTGACAAACTCCAGCGCTCGATCGTTTGCCGCCACATAAGCCTCATACTCATCGATGACTCTCTGGGTCTCAGCGTTGGCAGTGCCAGCAGCCTCCGCCATCCGAGCGTTACGATAGGCACGAAGCCCTGAACCCATTGGGCCCAGGCGATCCTCCATATACGAAGTATGAGCTTCACTGTCTGCGATGCCGCGTCGGTAGGATAGCCACCACCGTTTGTCCTCCAAGACACTTCGATGGTCGCCCCCTGGCATATAGAGGCTGCAGCAGCCCCCGACCATAATGAAATAGCCCACGCTTGCAAGTCTCGCGGCTAGCACGATTTTTCGAGTGACTTCGACGAATGGCACTGGCAGCATGTCAGTCGTGCCATATTGGATGCAGTCTGGGTATCTCAATGCAGGGGATGATTACTATACTTCAAGGCCTCGTGGCCAGCACTATGAGGTCCATATTCATTGACCACCACATCCAACCCTTTCATCACTGCAGCCAGTTCTGGGATGCTCGCTGCAGTAATGTCCAGAGGGATTGGATGGTATGATGAGTGAGTGCCGAGCTTTTCTGGATTTCGAGAGATGCCATAGACTTCGTGGCCTCGATTGATGAGCTCGAGGCAGAGATATGAGCCACCGAACCCGGCTGGTCCGATCACCCCGACCCTTAACGGCGTGGTGGAAGAAGTCATGGTGCACTGGTCAATGATAGTAGCTGGCTGTAACCGTGGTCCCAAGTGGCAAATATCCAATAATCGGAATACAGCACTTCCACTTCCTGCAGCAGGGCTCTTGTAAGCGCTGCCAAGGGGCGTGAGGCATTAAACTTCACCTCCTCCACGCCCCCTGGATTCCCCACATGCTTGGCTCCCTTCGTCCATCTGACCCCACAATCATGGCACAATGCTGACACCTTCGTGACTGTACCATAAAGTGAGACGAAGGTGGCACGAGAAGAGAATAACATTGAAGTTGGAATCGCCAACAGCAATATCTCCCCTGACATCTTCCACAACACATTGATATCGCCAATCACAATGCCAGCCGCTGCAGCAGACTCTCGTGAGTATCAGGACATCTTCCACTGGGCAGAGACCCAAAAGGACGGTCAGATACCATCGTTTGGCACCAGAAAGAACGATCCTTATGAGGTTGGGGGCCCCGATCAGAGCACACTCGAAGCGCAGATGAACTAACGAACGAATGTACAGTACCAATCGGGCTTCAACAACAGTTTTGCATCAGAAGCCGTTCCGGGGACTTTGCCACAAGGCCAAAACAGTCCTCGAAATGTACGATTTGGACTCTATGCCGAGCAAATGACTGCTTCGGCTTTTACTGCATCACGAGCATTGAACAAAAAGGCATGGCTGTACCGTGCCCGGCCGTCAGTAGCTCATCAAGGATTTGTAAGTATCGTGAGTATTCACCGCTGCATTCACAAAGCTGAACGTTTTGTTCTGTAGACGGATCTTCCAGACAACCCAGACATGGAATCCAACTTTCTTCCCATCAATCCACGAGTCCATGTTTCTCCCACGCAGCTCGCATGGCTGCCATTTGAAATCCCGACCGGTACCGACGTCAACTTTGTCGGCGGTCTGAAGACACTGGCTGGCTCTGGAGATCCAACCCTTCGAGAAGGCATTGCAACTCATATTTATGCCGCCAACACCAGCATGAACAGGGAGGCCTTTGTGAACTCGGATGGGGACTTTCTGATCTGCCCTCAGCAAGGAGTCCTCGATATACAGACTGAATTCGGAAAGCTCTTTGTCCAACCGGGCGAAATTGTTGTCGTTCAGCGTGGGCAGAAATTCAAGGTCAACCTGCCAGATGGTCCCTCGCGCGGTTACATTCTGGAGATCTGGGGATCCAACTTTGAACTTCCAGAACTGGGGCCTTTGGGTGCAAATGGACTGGCTAATGCCCGAGACTTCCTCCATCCTGTCGCTCATTATGATATCGAGCAAGCCGACTGGGGCATCATCTACAAATTGGGCGGCAAGTTGTTTCGCTGCTCGCAGCAACACAGCCCGTTCGACGTCGTGGCATGGCATGGCAATTATGTCCCTTACAAATACGATTTGACCAAATTCGTCAATGTCGGATCCATTTCCGTCGACCATATCGACCCCAGCATCTTCTGCGTGCTGACTGCGCGCTCTCGCGACCCGGCTGCTCCCCTTGCCGACTTTTTGATCTTTTCTCCTCGCTGGGACGTAGCATCGCACACCTACCGTCCGCCATACTTCCATCGAAATGTCGCCTCGGAGTTCATGGGCCTGCTATATGGAGAGTATGGAGGTCGCTCAGACGAGTTCCAGCCCGGCGGAGCCTCATACGAGTGTGGTATGGTTCCACATGGTGTCGCCTACGAGCAGTTCAAAGCCGCCACCGAGAACGAGCCTCCGGTCATGCAGATCTCCAAGGGCACCGTTGCGTTCATGTTTGAAAGCTCGCGTCCCTTCACTATTACCGATTACGCCTGGAACAGCGACAAGAAGCACGTCCACGCGGCGGACATGTGGGACAATTTGATCGATAACTTTTCTCAGCACCAGGAGGAAGTCCAGAAGTTGCTCGCTATACGGGGCTCAAAGCAGTCAGTATCCACCAATGGTAGTACGTAGAATTACCTCTTTGGAGGCGGCGAAAGATGATATTCACTTGCGTGGAGATCTCTAGAGCAGAATAATGGTGAGAGGGGCGTCAGGGGTGGGGTCAGTCAGGGGAAAAATTGATTTTGCCGGGGTGGGGTATAATTAGACCTATTTCATCGTCAATAACTCTTTTGTTAGTCAGCTATATCTTACTGCAAATGAAAGTATATCTAGATCCATTTGGTGCATCATCATCGGAGCGAGTGACTATACCAGTACCACCTACAATCAACCATGACCATCGAGACAAAAATCACTGACAGACTACGGCCAGCCATCATTAATCACAACAACTACATCCTACACCAATACCGTGGTCTGCAATATGGCAGAGTCCCTCGACGATTCTCTGAGCCCGAAGCGGTTGCTATAGACAATCTTCTTTTGCAACCCGATTGCACACAGTTTGGGTATATCAACTTCTTGTTCATTCACCCAGCAATATCGGCGACTGACGAGAAACTCGCAGGCCCATCTGTCCTCAGGTTTCTGTTGATTTTCACCACTTGTTACGCATTCCAGAATCACTCAGGGGCGCAGAACAACGACCCAGATTTGATGAGTTTGCATGTCTCAACTTAGACATCACAGTACCAGAGACAGCTGCGGAGAAACTACCAGTCTTCATCTGGATCCATGGTCAGCTATTGTGTCCAAACTGACGACCATGAAGACGAGTAGGATCTGAAGACTCAAGCAGGTGGTTCGCAAGCGATGACCTTCATGCCAGCATCATCTCCGTGTGCAGACATGGTTCCACTCGTTGCTACGGCTGTGGTACAACAACGGCCCATGATTACTGTCTTTGTCAATTATCGGCTCAATATCTTCGCTTTTGGCGACAGGACAAGCAGTAAGAATCTGGCACTCAAAGACCAGAGACTTGCCATTGAATGGGTCTTTAAGCACATCGCCCATTTTGGAGGAGATGCTGTGAGTTTCAGCCTCCCATTGCCTCCACAACAGTTAGTATCCCCCTTTGAGACTGATATCATCTTAGGACAACATTACGCTTGCCGGTGAGAGCGCTGGTGCGGTGTACGTCCATGCCCATATGGTGACCCGAGCTCCCATCAAGCGAGCGATTCTGCAGTCGGGATCACTGTTTCTTTCGCCACCGCAGCCAGAAGCGCGTCGAATGATCCTCTGCGACAAACTTGAGACACGTCTACGCCAGACGGGCTACTCTTCCCTGGTTGAAGCTACTGTCCCTGCGCTACTCGAGTCTATGGAAGAAGCCAACGTAGGGTCATTTTGGCTGGAAATGACCGACGAGCTGCGAGACTGGGAGACAGCGCTGGGCGACGTGGAGCACCTCCTTATTGGCGATGTCGAGTATGAGTCGGCCATCTGGCGAAATGGAATCGAGCCTTTGGCAGCGTCTGACATTGTCCAGTGCTTCGACTTGGCCAATACAGATGCCGTACGACTGAAAGAAGCATATAATATCGTGGAAGATCGGCCGACAGCCTGCAAGATTGGGGCACTGGACTTTATCAATGATACGAGGTTCGCTCTGCCTGTCTTGGAGATACGGGATGCATTCCTACAAGCTGGTCGATGTGCATACACCTATACGTTCGATCAGGCCAATCCATGGCAACAGTCGAGCAGAGCCCATCATGCCGTTGACCTCCTGATGCTGTTTGGAGATCTCGACTTCACTCATAATCCCGGAGCGGCTGCAGTCTGCAGAGAAGTGCGGAACAGATGGGCTAGATTCTGCCATGGAGAGGAGCCTTGGCCGTTGCGTGACACGTATGCTTTTGGTCCGTACGGAACATGTAGCGTCATCTCTCCAGACGAGTACGCGAGCCGTCGTCGGCTACAAGCGTGTCGTTTATTGAAAGAAATCGGATCTGACATGTACAATCTCATTTATGCTAAACTAGCCGCAGGGAGGATTAGTTTGCTGAACTAAAGCCCGTAGAGCGGGAATTGATCCATGTTGCACACACATACGCGCAGATCTTCAATCCTTTCTGTCCAGCAAGATATCCTGCCCCTTTCGAACCAGACTGCAGAGTTCCTCACCCATCCATTGTGGCTCAGTTTCATGCAATGTATCCTCGAGCTCGATAAATTTGCCTCCGGCAATGAAGAAACACTTTCCATTCACAGAAGGCCGTACGACGGGGAGCAGTAGAGAGAGACCGACGTCCGCGGGCGTGTTCAGGGGGAGCTTCCATCTCTGCTCCCACCCTGGGATAGCTTTAATCATCGGTGTCACTGGAATAGCAGGAAAATCAGTATCTCATGCAACATCCATTACACATGAGCGTCAGTTGCTATTGCAAGACTGTCATTGTTGTTGTCTTACCGGTCATCCAGGGGGCAATAGTGTTGACCGTGAGGTTCTGCATCTTTTCCGTCTCATAATACAAAGAACGCATCAAGCTGACAACACCCGCCTTGGCGACACAGTAGACATGCAGTGGAGGCGCAGGGAAGAATGAACCAGCAGAGGCCGTCATCACCAGCTGGCAAGGGGTTTCGGGCCATTTCTTGAAATAATGAATTGCACATCTGGTCACGTAGAGTTGACCGAGCAAATTGACATCGAGAGATTTCAGGTTTGGTGGTAGCAATTTTCCACTCTGCTCATCGATGTCTTCGTCGAGAAGGCTTTCATTGCCATTAATGCCGGCATTGGACAGTACACTGTGGATTGTTCCAAAGCGGAGAAAGGCCTCCTGGAACAGTTCCAGGACATCGTCCCACTTGGAGACATCGCATTTTTTGAAAATCGCTCGCCCTTCGTATGGCTCGACGAGTTTGGATGCGCCCTCCTCGTTCCAGTCTCCAACTACAATGTTGGCTCCATTCTCTTTGACACGGAAATTGTCAGTCTCCTTGGACAAACATGGTCAAATCAGCCAACATGAACCTCACACGCACCAATGGCCAACTTGAACGCGGCTTCGCCAATGCCTGTTGCTGCTCCCGTAATCAGGATAGTCTTTCCATGGAGAGCCTTGAGTTCGGCTGGGTCAATCGAGTAAGTTGTCATGGTGAGTGTCCGGGGTGCATGTATATCGAGGAGACGTCGATCATTCAGGAGGAGAGTATATATGTTATAGAGAGACTACAAATCTCCACATGCTAACCCCACTATGCATTCTGTCTTGGTTCTGTCTTGGATACGGGGGGATCTGGAGTTACAAGTGCCATAAAAATTACAGTACATTGACTAAGGCTGCTTCTGCTGTATCACACGCTGCAGCCACTCGCCTTTCTTACTTTCATTCAAAAGTGATAGAAGCACGGGGTCCTCCTGAGTAATCATCCAATGTTCATCATGTGCAAGACAGATGTGCGCTCCTAGCTCTGCCTGTGCCCTCCTGATGAGACTAATCGTCTTTTCGGCCGCCATCAAGTCCTTGTGCAGATACGCCTCTACTTCGCCGTTCTGCTGTTGAAAAGTCGCGATTTTCGATTCGCCACAGAGCAGTTTGCTGTCAATACTCTCAGCACAAATTCCATCACCATCACAATCTCTCGCCAATCAAGGAGATATAAAGGAGACATAAAGGAGACATAAAGGAGACTTACTGGGAATGGCAGCAGTCCCCGCCCAGCAATACCCATTCTCTCGAAGCATCCAGTCTCACAAGTGCACACAAATTGCCGGGCATATGTCCTGGCGCGTCGACGATCAGAAAACTTCCATCTCCAAAGAAATCCATCACCTTATCGAATGGGCCGAATCGCTTCCATGGACCACTGAACTCCTCCCAGCGCTCTGTCGCATATCCCTTTCCATCGAAATAACGACCATCCCATTCGACATCATCACATGCTTTGCCATCAACCATGTGGCCCGGCGAGCAGAAGTCCTTTGTGCCTGGGCCAAAGAAGGCAGTCGCTTGTGGGAATTCGGGACTGATTGCTCGACAATGATCCCAGTGTGCATGACTACATATATCCATGGATATAGGTTAGTATGACTATAGACTGCCAATTCGAAGTGCATGGTCACTCGATACCTGAACACGACCGAATCGACTTGATCTGCATGGACTCCCAACTCCAGCAACTGGTCCACGATAGGGATAGATGGCCCTACCGGCCCTGCATAAGGCACTAGTCTCTGCAACACCCAAGGCGTGTAGAGGCTATGGTCCTGCAGAGTGAAGTGTATCAGTACCTTAGCTGAAATGATGTCGAATAGGGGTGAGACGGTAAAGTAGACGATCCATCAACACACGTTACTACATCCCAGATCCCAGAGAACATGTCGACCAGACGGGAGATGCCTGATCAGGAAGCACCAATTGTACATGCGAAAAGGAGTGGGACCGGCATCAGCATGGAGAAGGTTCAAAGTAGCAGTCGAAAAGCTGCCTCCGTCAAGCAGAGAGAGCTGCACCACGCCCCCATCTCGCTCAATGTCCAAGTCGAAATCTGCCATTGTTGCGGCGGAGGAGGAGGAGGAGGAGGCAAAAGGGTGAGTGACAGGGCTCGGACTGCCAAGGGGCCAGGACTCCGCACGGTTGGTGTCGAAGTAAGTGAAGTATAATAATATCGTTGTGCACCCAATGTGTAATGTGCAATCATTCTCTGCTTCCATTCCATTACAGCCGGTTATGATGGAAGACAACGTTGGATTCATCGGTAAGCAATTCCCCCTCCTCTGGAACCCATTTCCCCTCATCCTATCCCCACCATCTTCCCCACCACCATCACCACAATTACCACTACCACAACTTACCCCATATGTCTTGCCCCACACTACAAGACCTCTCTCCACCTGATGATTGTTCACTCCGCTAATACTCCATAGGCCTTGGCGCTATGGGGTATGCAATGGCAAAGAATGTTCGAAAGCACATGGATGTCAAGGCGACCCTGTACGTGAACGATGTCAACGTGGATGCATGCCATCGGTTCAAGGAAGAATTCTCCCCCCTGGGTCCCGTCGAGATTGTTCAGTCGGCCAAGGACATCGCAGACAATGCCTTGACGATTCTGTCTATTGTGCCCACTGGAAAACATGTCAAGGATGTGTATTTGAACGAATCTACGGGCATTGCTGCTGCTCGCCGTATTGATCCAGCGCGTGACTCGCGTCGGTTGTACTTGGAATGCAGCACTATTGATATACTCACTGCCCAGGAGGTGGGAAGTGAGCTGGAGAGATGCGGCTTGGGCACGTACATTGACTGTCCCGTGTCCGGAGGCGTGCCAGCTGCAGATCAGGGACAGTTGTCTCTGCTCCTGGGTCGATCACCGCCGACTCCAGGAGATGTTGAACACGAACAACTCGAGCGACGCATTCAAAAGGTGTGCGAATACATCGGGGCAGTCGACAAAATCTTCTACTGTGGCCAACGCGGCAATGGTCTTGCAGCCAAGATCTGTAACAACTACCTCTCCTGTACGATATTACTGGCCAACTGCGAGGCCATGGCGACAGGTATGAAACTGGGCCTGGACAAGCATGTCCTCCACAAGATCATACATAGCAGTACAGGGCAGAACTTCATGGCCGATCATGTTTGTCCCATTCCGGGAGTGGTGCCTCACGCGCCCAGCAGCAACGACTATCGGCTGGGGTTCAAGGCACAAATGCTGGTGAAAGATGTCGGATTGGGCGTTGATGCTGCGAAGAGTGTCAATATCAAGCCCAGTATCGGTGAGGCTGCGATGCAAGTGTATGACAAGGTCGCCATAGACGAGGGCTGTATCGTGAGTGGCGTCACTCTTTTTTTTCTTTTTCTTTTTTTTTGCTTCCGGCTCCACGCTGTGCTGACGCTCGAGTAACAGGACAAGGACGCGTCAATAGTCTACAAGTTCATCGGCGGTCCGACGGAGTAAGGAGATTTTGTTGTCTCGTGTCAGCTCATCGTGCGAATCGATATTCTATACGAAAAGAAAGCTTCCTTACGCTCTTGTATGAGGGTATATGGAACTGTATACGCAGCTCTGAGCGACTAGCTAGAGAGAAAGTCTGTGAATACCTTCATCAAATCATCCAAGGTCAGGTTTATGTCTTTTCGTTGGGACAAGATGAAGATGAAGGGGTCCCGTTTGATGGTCTCTGGCGTAGGCGGCTCGCTGGTGAAGGTTCTCTGTCCGTTTGCATAGACTGCCGTGCCATGCTGTCCCTCGTTGAATGCATTCCACGGTGCCTTGCCGTTCACGAAAGCGATGACATCCGTAGCCAGTCGTACTGCATTTGCTCTCTGTCCTTCATCGAGACATGCGTTGTAGTTCTGGAAGAGGAAGGCCGCGTCCAGGATATGGCTTGCATAGCCCTGGAAGTCCCCGGGCCACGGGTTGGGTTCGTTGAAGCAGAACACATAAGACGTGCCCGCAAAGTGCGCAGCAAGCTCAATAGAGGGCGCAAAGAAGCATATGTCGTTTGCGAAGTGCAAAATCGACTTCAATTGTGCATCGTCGTCCAATGAGCACGGTTCGGAAAGCCCATAATGCTCTAACAGCCCTTCCACGACTGAGGCGGGATAATGACCCAAGGTTTTCGCAGCGCTTTTGCGAAAAGCAAGACCTATGTCTTTTGTGCCTTTCGGAGTTATCATATGGGCGAAGATGCTGGACTACAGCTGGATTAGCCGAGAACGTTTGCGTGAGTGACAGATTGTTTCATTGTACTCACATCAAGTTCGGACTGTCCCAGCATGACAGCGTCACACCAGGGACTTTTCGCGAGCTTGCTCGTCAATGTCTGAAAGGTCGATGCGTGTGGCACAATGTCGCCGTCAATCACAGGTGCCATTGGAAGCATTGGAGGGAGCTTCTGCCATAACTCATCGGGAGCAACCCGGAGCAGACCCCCAACAGCGTCGGGTCCGTCTACACCGAGAATACGCATAAAGGCACCACCAATCTCGTCCGCCGATGACATGGGCAGACTTCCTACCAGCGGGGGACACCCACCTAAGAATAGCAGACGCTTGGCCAATGCTTCTTCCGAGAAGAGCAGAAGGCCCGTAGAGACTAGTTGACATCAGCGATGTTGTTGACACGATAGAGACAGGTGGGAATGCAGTCTACCTCCGCCCGCACTCTGGCCACCAACTGTAACGTTCTCCGCATCACCGCCAAATCCGGATATGTACCGCTGAACCCAGTGCAGAGCAGCACGTTGATCTCTGAGCCCGTTGTTGGCCTTGTATCCCTTCTCCCTGAGCTCCGGTGTGGTGAGGAATCCTGGGCAGCCGGTCCTGTAGTTGATGTTCACCGCCACGATGGGAGTGCCCTCTTGCACTGACAGCTTGACGAGGGCGGCAGTATCATACTGAGGCCACCAATTTGCTCCAATTGCAAAGCCGCCTCCGTGGATGAAGACAAACACAGGAAGTTTCTTGGCATGTGGCGAATTCAGCATAGTTTCGGGGATCGTGATGTTGAGGTTCAAGCCATTGAGCTCGCTGGTGCCAGGGTGTGCAGGTTTCGGGAGAGACTGCTGGATATATTCCATTTCCCTGTCCACTGCGGAGGGAGGCCCGATAACCTGTGGCCTGGAGACGTGAGCAATGTGTGTGGTGCCCCGGAGAGAACAGACGTAACTGACCCCAAGTCCAGAGCTTCCAATCCCGTCTTGTCATATTGCACGACTTCTGGCAGCGCGAATCGATCGTTTAGAGTGGCATATTGGATTCCCCAGAATTGTGCCACGCCATCACGCAGCTTCCCGGTGATGCTGCCAATGGCTGGGTGTTCCAAGACGATGCTCGACATGTTTGTAATGGAGGATTGGGGACACGAACGAACAACAGACAACGAACGAGCCGTCCTATACATAGGTATCATGTCATCCCGGTTGATAGATATACCAGCTACCACGATGATTCGTGAGCCGAGGAGGACTGGGCGACTCGACAGCCCAACAATACCCGAACAGAGGAGGTGATTGATCGGATTGACCAATACCCAGCACCCGACACGTGCATCGTCATATCCATGCATAACATATCCTGTATCATGTCAGCGCAGAATTAATTCAACATGCTGGAACGAGTTGCACGTGTGGGGTCGCCATAGTCGGTGGGGTACGGTATTGATCGGGACCCGTGGACGCTGCCGCGGGGTGTATACAAGTGGACGAGCCGGCTCGTTCTTGAGCATTGGCGGGCGGCACTTGATAGATGATTGAGCCGCGCAAATGGCCTTGGTCAGGGACGCAGACGGCCACACTTTTATCGAACACGCAAATGGACAGCGCACACATTACATCTCCGACGACTTCACCGACCCGTGGCAGCCACGGGAAACTGTCTTGATTCAACATGGCTTCTGTCGGACCGCAGCGCACTGGTATCACTGGGTGCCGGCTCTCTCGCGAGCATATCGAGTGATCCGCCGAGACCTGCGTGGTCACGGTCTGTCCAGTTATCCATCATCCATCAGAGGGGCAAGTGAAGGAAGTGGAAAGGGGGAAGGGGGAGGAGGAGGGGCAAGTGGAGGAGGTGGAAAAGGGGCAGAAGGAGGAGGGGCAAGTGAAGGAGGTGGAAAAGGGGAAGGAGGAGGAGGAGGAGGAGGGGGTGAATACGATTATTCTCTGGATTGCTTACTGGAAGAAATCCTCGACCTCTTGAACTGCCTGGGAATCGACAAGGTTCACTTCCTTGGCGAGTCTACTAGTGGCATGCTCGCCGAAGCACTAGCAGCCAAACATCCGGAGCGTCTGCATTCCATTACTGTGTGCTCATCGCCAACACACTTGCCGCCCTCTGCTCTGAATCTGTTCTCCTTCGGACACGATGACTGGCCTACAGCATGCCGCACGCTGGGATCTCGGGGATGGGCCGAAGCACTATCCCGATTGCCAGGCACAGTCGCTTCCGAGGACGAGGATTACGTCTCGTGGTGGACGGAGCAGGTCTCCGTGTCGGACGGTGAGGGCTTGGCGGGCTATGCCAGCTTCTTGTCGACCATGGACGCGAGACCCTTCCTGTCCCAAATCAAAATTCCCATGTTGATTCTTGCTCCGAAACATAGCGCCGTCATGACCAAAGCACAAATGGAAGACGTGGCAAGCCAGGTACCAGGCGCCCACCTCGAGTTGATCGATGCGCCAGGTCATGAGATCTTTGTCAGTGGAGCCTCTCAGTGTCAAGCTGCGGTTTTGAAGTTTTGGACCAGAGTAGGGAGTGAAGCCTCCATTTAATGGCAACATGGCGATTAGCTAGTTATCTTCAAGAGATTACCTAGGAATCTAGAAGAACGAGTCATATTATACTATCTCCTAGGCAAGCCGATCATGTTCATAGATATTGATCGATAAGCTAATAGGATACAATATCCAATCTTTTACTTAGTAAGCTAGTAAGAAAACATAGTATAGACATTGTGTCTTGTATATTTTGAGATTATATTTTATATTATATCCGTAACAATTCTGTAGATAAGGAGTAATTACGAAAGGCCGGCCTATAACCTATTGCAGAGGAGCTCTATATACTAAAATAACTTGAATTTATGATTCTACTTTGTGAAGAGCTAATATGAACAACTCTAGAGACTGGTAGTTCTTTAGAAATTTTGTCTCTATTCTTGTTTAAAGGGGCAAGATTTCTAAGGTATATTTTGTAACCTGAACTCTCAAGTTACAATAAAGTAAAGAAAGTGTCTTGACTCTAGAGACATTGTTCTTAGCTATAAGTTAGGATTGATATATTCTTATCTAACTAATACATAGATACAGAATAGCAGAAGCTTTATAGTAGTGTGTCTTATAGAAAAAGAATGCCTTTTAATACTTGTTTCTACTCTAGTAAGAGGTTTATATAAATCGAGCTTATTATAACTACCCTACAAGCTCTAAGTTCTCTTTGGAGAACTAGACCTTAATACGTACTACACTAGGCATTCTATGTATCTAGAAATCTTATATTCATGTCTAGAGGAGAGTCTAGAGGACCTTAGTCACTCTTTTTATAGGTTGCTAGAAAATTCTATATATACATACTGCCTTTATAAACATATGTAAAAGCCTATACATCTATAAAACTATTGACTAAAGAGGCAGAACCTACTAGAGCTAGGAGTAAGATTGTTTATAATAGGATCTTATACTTATAGAAAGTGTTAAACTTCAGCAGAAGATGTTAATTCAGATCTATAGACTTATATAAAGCTAGCCAAATTTAGTAATAAACTAATATTTATACAACCTAGTAACGTAACCTTAGTCTAATATTTACGTAACTCTAAACTGATACATTTGAAATTTCTTGATTATCAAAGCTTTATTCTAGTCGTCTAAAGTATTCTATCTTTATTATAGCCTTTAGTACCTATCTGCCTATCTACTTTATCTATCTAAAATAGTACTACTATGCTAGTCGTATCTATTTTATACCCTTTAAACCCTAATATGCTATATAAATAGTCAACAAACCGTATGCTTGATCTACGCTATTGCTACTACTATCGCTACTAGTAAGACCTTGCCTAAAAGAGAGTTAGGATAAAGGCTAGAAATGTAGTAAACTACGATAAGGAAGATAGCGGATCTAAGAAGAAAGTACAAAAGCTATATAGGCTAGTCTGTCTAACTAGAGATAGACGAATAGATAGAGAGTATATTTATATTATTCGAGGACCTGTTCGAGGTATAGAATAATGACTAGGGCTTCTTAGAGGTCTATATCTTAGACTACACTAAACGCTGAATATTAAGTTCAAGTTACTAAAAAGCAGATTAGGAATAAATACGACTCGCTCTGGCTTGTATAGAAAGAATATATAGATAGTTAGTAAGGTTAGCTACCTTAGAATAAGAAAGATATCATAAATGTATACTTTAAATAAAATCTCAATAGTATATGCTTTTATAATAACCCTCCTAGAGGTATTATTCGGCAACTAGCTAGCTTCTAGTAGTAAAGAGACTATAGAGGATACTAAGGTAGATACTAGATTAAGCGTATCTGCCAAAGATAATATTGTCTCTAGGGACGAAGATCAAGGGCTTAGTAAGGATACGTAGCTGGCTTCTAATATAGAGATACCTTAGAGCTCTAATTTCTTATCTCTAAGAGCGCGTTCGCTTGTTCCTTATAGCTTCTAGCTAGAAGCTAATACTACTCAAACTCTCGCTCTTAAATATAGGTCGTTATAGCTAAAGCTATAAGCTATAGGTGTTCGCTTATACTCTTATAACTAATTCGGCTTATACGCAGAGTTCTGGACTATACTCTATATAGCGTAGGCCGCCGCCGCCGCTACCGCTACCGCTGCCGTCGCCGCTGCCGTCTCCGCCGGCTCCCGCTTATATACTTAACGACTCTATTACCTACGAGTCTATTAACTACCGTAGCCTCGAAAATCTTAAGCATTACCCCTAGCGACTCTATAATACACGATCTAATCGGCCTATCCTTCTATCTTAAAGTATAGCTTCTAAGAAGAAATTGAACTACCGCTATACCCTAAAGTGAACCTAGGCAGTATTATTTTCCTATGTTGTACGCGCGAATCGTACGATCAAAATAGTCTACTTACTATCTCGTTTAGTTAACGAAAACTTGTAATATATATATATATCTCTCTCTAGTCTAGGTCAAGTAAAGTATAGTTAATTAGAATCTAGCTATTCTCGGTCGTTTATAGGCGTAGACTTAGATACCTATAGTATTCTACGTATATAATCCTATCTACCTAAGATATATACCGTTTAGAGCAATATCCTAACTATATTCTTGCTATTAACATCTTTACTTACCCTCGTCGTAGTTGTTTAGAGTTAAAGTTTGTATAGCCTTAGTAGTATATACCTCCCGCTATATACTTTATAACAGTTGCAGAGTTACTTCTTATTAACTATATACTTAGTATATAAATAAGTATAGTCGTTGGTACATTTCTATTAAAAAACGGTAAGATTTGGATATATACTAGCTAAGTAATTGGTATATATATACATTCTTATATACTTAGCAATAGACCCTAGAATTGTATAATCCGAATATTATACTATATAACGTTACGTCTCCTACGACGGAGCTCTAGCTAGGTTAAGGCTATAAGCTAAATTAGAGACGTAGAATATAGAAACGTAGAATATAGAAACGTAGAATATAGAAACGTAGAATATAGAAACGTAGAATATAGAAACGTAGAATATAGAAACGTAGAATATAGAAACGTAGAATATACGCTATTTATAGTATCTTTGGGGGTTTATACTATACCTTTTCTTTATTAATAATACTAATACTAATACTAGTACTATACCTCCTATAGCTATATAAGTTATCCTAAACTCTACTTATAGTATATTCGTAGTATACTAAAAGGGTACAGTTTCACTACTGCCTCTGCTGTCGTTACTGCCTCTACTATACTTATATCCGCTACCTCTACTACCGTTACTACCTCTACTATACTTTATACTTGTATCCGCTGCCTCTACCTCCGCCGCTACTACTACTACTAAGGCCGTTGCCCTTAAAGAGAGGGTACCTATATACTTGAACGTCGCCTCGAATATAAGATAAGTAATACGAACTCTCTTCGTATAGCCCTATTAATATTAAAGAAAGACTTCTACGAGCGCCTTATAAAGCTCGAAGATAACGACGACGACAACGATAACGACAACGATAACGACAACGACAACGATAGCGACGACGACGATATTAACGACGTTAACGACAATAAGGACGGCTATAATAATAGCAACGCTATCGAAGAAGATATCAAGATAGCCTTTAACGACGAAGACGTTAAGATAGTCGTTAATAACGAAGACGTTAAGATAATACGTTCGTTCTTATAGTAATTCGGACGGTTATTTGGACGGTTATTCGGATAGTTATTCGGATAGTTATTCGGACGGTTATTCGGACGGTTATTCGGCGTTAGCGTTGTTATTAGTGTCGTTATTAGTGTCGTTATTAACGTTATCGTTTAGTAGTATACTATTTAGTATTAATATGTCCTACAGGCTAGCCCGTTAGTAGTACGGAACGTCGGCCAATCTTGCTAACGTAGAGGCCAATCTTCTTTGCCGGAATTTGGTTTATGCCCGCCGCGTATATTGTGTACCGTACCCAAATATACGTAGACGTCGGAATTCTACAAATTCTATATATACGCGACGCGTATATATACATGCTTTAATCCGAGTCGATTAGTACTATATACGTACGAATTTATGCGTAGAACCGATAGCAATTCTCTAGATTCTGATTAGCTATAGCCGACGACGATTAATAGATGTACGACGCGATTAATAAAATAGCCGCAGAGCCGATACTAGAGCCGATCGATAATAATAGCGAATACGAGCAGTATTATACTATACCCGAATAGCTAAGTACTGCTATATCTCCGGCCGCTTTATCTCCGGCCGCTTCTTCTCCGGCCGTCGCTCTTCCGGTTACTAGTTCTTTACGGCTACGTCGACCGAGCCTACGTCTTGTAAAGCGGCTACCTATAGTACTACAGCTCGATCTATACGAAATACCTAATAATAATAATAAGGAAGAGCCCGAGACAGCGTTAAGTACGCTAAGTAGGAGTAGTAGCAGGCCTGCGCGAGCTAAGGTAGAAGCGCGGCGACTAACTGCTATAGATAGCTACTACTCTGCAAGTAGAGAGGTACGTAGTAAGGCCTTATAGTCAGCAGGCTTAGCAAAGCGAAGAGCGCTATTATCGTACGTTAGCAGAATTAAAGAAACTCCTATAGAGGTAACGCGAAATCTAGTATACTAGCGGTATATAGCAAAGGGTTTTGTATATCGTATATATTCGGCGGCGGGGATAGAAGACTAGGTAGGTAAAAGGGGCAGCAATACGTATACGCGGTATCGTTATTCCGGAAAGCAGTGCCTATATTAGTTTATACCTACAACAATAAGTTTATGCCTGTATACTATTTGCTTGCTAAGGGCAAAAACCTCGGGATTTGTTAAGTAGGGGGCGGGTATAAATCACTGTATATCAAAAAGTTATGTATTAGTAATTTTCATATAGTACGATTTTTGATTCTACGACGATTAGCGCTATTTCTGCATTTATAGACACAACTAGGGGTATATCTCTAGCCTCTTATTAGTCAAATCAGAGCTTATCGTTAGTAGTGTCCTTATTATTATTGTCCTCTGTCCGCTACGTAGGCGCTATAAAACTATTATCTTTACTACGCTGTCCGAACAACGCTAATAATAGTAGCCGTATACCTCTGCGCTTATTGTCCTCGTCGCCTTGCTCTTGCTATGTCTCTTCTTGCTATATCTCTTTACCGAGACCGCTAGCTATTATCAACTTATTATTATTATCTCTCGTAGGGCGTCTACCTCTACGTCTACCTCTACCTAACCGAATAAAGTTATTCTTATTAAATTCTATCGAGTTACTAGTATATTCTTGCTCTTGCTATATATCTATACCTAGGCCGCCGGCTATTATCAACTTATCCTTATAATCGCGTACCCTATATCTAGCTCTGCTAGATCGAATAAAGTTATCCTTATTGAACTCGAGCCCGGTATAACGCATTCCGAGGCCTATAGTATAATCTTCGTTAAGATACTAATTTATAACCTTATCAATAGAGCTATACTGCGAGTCGCGAGTAGGTTAGCGGGACCGAACGTAGGTATCCTAGGTATCTTTGTTACTATTACTATTCTTAGGCAGAAGTCGTTCTAGTGCTCGGCGTTTAATATTAGCTTCGCGGGCTAGACCTATACTTCCGATTAAGTTAGTAAACAGTAAGAAATCAAATAGTTTCTTAAACATAATAGTGTTAATGTTTCTGACTCTAGAAACAGCTATATAACGAAGGCCGGCCGTAAATTTACGCGTAGTAATATCTACTACGGCCTTGTCTAGTATTATCCTTTAGGCTTTGTAGACCGTTATCGCGAAAGCGATACGAATAGGAAATTGCTCTCGCTAATATTCCTGCCCTCTACGATAGAACGTACGCTTAGTCGTAAACAATAGAATAGTAACATATCTATCGTTAAGCTCTTAGAGTATTAGCCTACTGTAACTTTCTCGTTTGATACGGAAGATAAGAGCCTAGGGTAGTATAGTCCGGGGATTCGTAGTACTAAAGGGCTATTCAATATCGTCTAAGTATCTAGTAGTACTATTAACTAGGCCTGTTTCAGTCTATATATTAGTAAGAAGTATGATTCTATAGCCAATTGCAACCTTAATCTCGTCTTCTAGTTAGCTATACTTATTAACCGAAGTACGGCTGCTAATAAGTTGGTTATTATACCTAGCTTTAAGTCGTAATACTAGATTATTAGTATCTCGTAGGCGGCGCTTATTACACTCTCTAACGTCTTCGTTACGGAAGTATATACGCGTAGTATCGTTAAATGAGCGTCGATCTCGGGTACTTAATATAGATACTGAACGAGACGTAAGTACTTGCTAGTCCTAGTAGGTAACGGTATTACTACGAAGGCCTTCGAGGGCGCGACGAAATGCAAGCTGCCTATTGCCCTATTGCCGTATAAGATGCGTCAATTCGAGCGTTTGACGGAATATATAGTAAGCCTAACGGCCTACGATATCTATAAGTTTAGAATCAGTAGGTAGAGTAAAAAGCGGACTACTAGAAACAGGGGGTAGTTAGAAAAAGTCACTACAAAGTACAATATTAATACTACCGAAGGGCCTACTACCGTATAGAGCTTGTAATAGGCGTAATTTAATTATCTTGAACTATATTAGGCTAATTATAGATTTCTTATTAATAATTAAGTAATAAATACCCTCGAGATTAGCTTAGACAGTCTAGAGGGTAGTAATAGAGAGGTCTTCGAAACTGCTACGAGTAGGCAACTTAAGTAATTTATATAGTGTTTAACCGTTAATAGCATACGTAGCAACACTAGTTAGTGCTAATCGGAGAACAGGGGCGCGACGGTAAGCGCGCTAAGCTATAGTTTAGAGGTATACTAATACAAGCTTAATAATATAAGATTTACCGGTACCGGTACGTCTATCTATATTAAGTAGGAGCTATAACGGGTTCCGGCCTACGAGAGTATCCTTAAAGTAGTGAATAACAGTATTATACAGGAGGCGTTAATAAGAATTCAACAGATCCCTCTAGCCCGTTGATTAGGAATCTATACGAAGTTCTATAGGGTTAGTAGTAATCTATTCTTTCTAGTAATCTCTGCTAGGGTAATCGTATAGAGTAGGCTACTGTTCTACGTACTTTCTAATAAATAGCATCTAGTCGGCATTAAGGTCTATCTTACGGTTGCCGAGGGCATTAGTATTATACGTAGTACGAGCATTGTTAAGGTTACGCTAATAGGTAGGGTCTTCGTCTTCTTATACTAAACGTTCTTCGAAGTCCTCTACGTTAATTCGAGCCTATAGCTCGTAAGATAGTTTTAAAGGGGTATAATATATAGATCCGGATAACTATTATAATAGCGTCGACACTATCGGTAAGCGTTAGAGTAGGTACCGAAAGTAAAGCTATTAGCGCCTTAAGCATTATAGAGAGTAACCGGTAGTATTAGATATACTCGCTATAGGCGTTCTAGTAGTACAATCTATATCCGACAGTAATCTTCGTACGTAGAATCAATCGGATCGTTCTTGTATTTAGGAAAGTAACTTAATAATCGTAGCAATCCGCGAACTAGAGCTCTTATCCTAGGTCCACTTAAGTCGCAATAGGTAAGTATATAAAAGAAAGTAAATTCCTTATACTATAGATCGCGTTCTAGGTATTTAGTCTAGTATAACTTACCTTTCTTGAAATCCTCCTATAGAGGGGCTTCTTCGTTATTATTTAAGACGAGATTCTGCCCTTAATTAGATAGAAGGCGGCAATCAACAGAGAGGACAATACGTATACCCTTCTAAAGATAAAGACTAAGCAATAAATAGTATACCTCCTACGCTCCCTAGTCGCGTCTACCTACTATCTTATTTATTGCTTTCGTAGTAAGCTGAATAACTAGTTGATTTATTAAGGAAACTATAGGAATTAAGGCCTTAAGTGTCGCCTTAAACGAGAATAACGCTACCTCTGCCTTAATATAGTACTTGCCTAGATATTTAACAGCCGCCTAGAGATTAGTATATAGCGAGATGTCTGTATTCGCGCGCTAAGCAAGTAATATTAAGGGGTTATAATAGTTCAGTATAGTTTAATTGCTTTGTACGTAGAATATCTAGTAGGTAGGATTACGCTTCTTACTTATCTCTACGACAGGTTACAATTCGTAGGGGAAGTAGAATCGATAGAAGGTAGTAGGGTTATTAGCTCTCTAGTTCTTCTTACGACGCTAGTAGTACTCTAAGTACTTATAGCGCTGTACGCGGTTAATTACGTTAGAGAGATCTCTTAACGTATTAGTAAGCTTAGAGCTACTAAGGCTAATAGCTCCTCTATTAGTTTCTATAGCTATCCGGCGTAGTTCAGGATTGAGTACGAAGAGATAGCGTCTCTATAGGTCTATAAAATTCTTATTTTCGCTGTCTATATCGAACGGACTAATAGCGTTAGACTATACGAAGCTATAAGCGTAAATACTACCGCGTCCTTAGAATTCAAACCGATACTAGAAGTCTTGAATACAGAACTTTAGCTTTATTACTATCTTAATAAAGCAATCCAAGCGTCGTTAGAAGTGTATAGTAGCAATATATAGGTTATCGCGTAGTACGGCTCTTAATAACTTGATTCGAGTTTAAGAGTCTCCGGCTTTCTAGCGGGAATAGAGATCGCTAAACTGATTAGGAGGTATAAGCTTTATTAATAAATCCTACTACAAATTAGTAGCGCTAAATGTAAAGAAGAAATCTAGTATCCCTAAGAAGCGACAGTAGGCCTTAAGATTCCTCTTTATACTAGTACAATAGGTAGGTGTCCTACGTAATAAGGATACCGATCGTATAATTGAGTTAAGGAGTCTACGAGCTTCGGGATTATCTAGTATATTAAAGGCGGCTCGTATATCTTCTAATATAGTGCCTTAGTATTAAGGGTTAAGCTTAATGAAAAACCGCGATAAGTTCTTAGTTTGTATACGTATTTTAGTATTAAATGCAATATAGCGCTAGCGGGGGTAACTCGCGAACTACCTATCCTTATATTTAAGCAAGTGCAACATATATTCTCTGTAGTTAACATTCCGGTCGCGAGGTTAGTTAATTTCTACGAAGCCCTATAGGTAGAGAGAAGGAAAGGCAAGGGATAGAATAGTATAAGATTCTACCTATTTAGACAATAGTCGTTCTTCGACGTCCGGCTATATAAGCGTAGGGCGCTGTTAAGGTTGCTGTCTACTAAGAGGGCGTATACTAATACGGCGTCGTAGATCGTCTATATTACGGTCAATATCGAGTATAGGCACCGCGCTACTATTAAAGCTATCGTTACTATCGCTATCGGCTTCGGCAGAGTTAGCGGGATTAGCTTTAGACTAAGTACGAGGACGTTAATCGCTAATACTATCTCTACTAGGGCTAGTATCCTTGTACCGACCGTTAGTAACTTGATCTATAACATTACTATTATATAGAAGATCAATATAGTTATCGATTTAGACATCTCGGTAGCCTAGGTAATATAATCTCAAAAAGTAGAGCTATCTAAGCACAATATCCTTATATATAGTAAACTCTCGAGTAAATTGAAGTTAGCGCGCGGTACGATCGGTAGTATCGGTATCGTCCGTATCGGCTAGTTTAAGGACGACTACGTTTAGGTTAGTAGGTATAAGAGGCAGCTTGTTATATACCTGAACTATATCCTTTAGAAAAGAGACAACGTAACCGCGATAACTCTACTACTGTCTACGGATCTAGAAGCATTTAACCTAGATATAGACACGAGCTATAAGCATTCCTTTAACTATAGTAGGCTTATTAAGTCTATAATCGATTTGTCCTAGATCTATACGATTACCGGCGGACATTAGTAGAGGTGTACCTTACTTCTTATGCTTGTTACCTTTGCGGCTTTGCCTACGGCAAACTCTGTAGACGTTAGTATATAGTACAGAATCGATGTTAAAATCTCGGAGATCTTAGCCAAACTACTGTTTATTATATAGGTCGTATATCGTTATTATGTCTAAGTCGAGGGTATTGTTGAACGTTACTAAGAGATTACTATTAAATTCCGACAATACTAGCTGATCTAGGTCGTCGTCTAACAGTAGTAGTCTATTGCCCTTATCGGTCAATAGCCGCGTAACGTAGTACTTATATTGTCTCTCTTTCGGACCCGCTTTGTTAGAGGTCTTGCGTCGTTAGCGGCTACTATATTGCGATAGAGTGGTTTGCGTAGCTTGCGAGTCTTAAGGGCTATCGTAATTGTCGGCCGTTGTAGTAGGGTCGGTAAACTAAAAGCTAGAGGTACCGAATTGGTACGGTGTCGATTCCGGCAGTAATAATTCCTACGGTATCGACCTATCGGCGGCGTTTTGCAGAGGTTCTTAATTTAACGTCTAGGATAATATAGAGGGAAACGTTTAGCGACGCCGAAGGAATTTAAGATAAATATAGGTAGCCGAAGACACGGTCTGAATTCCGAATTAGTTAGCAATTAACCGGTATTACGAACGAAATCGAGGATTATTTATATCGCTTAGTAGAGTATCGTCGAACAAAGTAGCGCTTAATATAGTACCAATTAGTATAGCTGTCTCGGCGCGGAGCCTAAGTACGGATGTAGTAGGTATAGGTATTAGTATAGGGCTCGGTATAGCTATCGTTATAGGTAGGTTTAGGTTCGGGTTCGGGTTTAGTACTGATCGTTTAAATCGGGTACTAAGACCGAATCGGCTCGCAATTAATTAATACTAAGTATCGAATCGTAGATCGTTCGTATTGTTAAGCGTCGATAACGAGCCGACGGGTATAGTAGGTACTAGTACTGCCGCTAGCGGTATAGGGCCTATAGCGGTACGTACAGTAAGCTTCGTCTTTTTAGAGGATAGTAGGCCGGACCTTATATAGCTAGGTATACCTAGTACAACCCTACGGCAGTTAGCGCAATTAAGGACTCGTTTGCGATAGCCTCGTCGTTTGTCTATATAGTAATTCTTCGCCCTCTAATACCTACCCTTACGGTACCGAATTATGCTAGGATAGGCTAGATTATAGTCTGACTTAAACTCTTCGTCGGGATCGAGATCCGCTCGATCAAATAGGCTCTTAAATAGAGTATAGAATAGTGTCTTGTCGGGTAGTTTATCGCCGCCGCCTACACTGTCCTAAATAGTAGCTATTAATTAGATTAGCAGGTATAGGTATAGTAAGATAGAGGAGGTACGGTAAGTTTAGAGTAGGTACGGAGGGTATAGGGTAAGTACGGGGGGTATAGGGCAGGTACGGTAGAATAGTAGCAGGTACGGTAGAATAGTAGTAGGTACGGTATAGTACTTGATTCAGCGTATAATTCGGTACGGTACGTCGGTACGGTGTATAGTTCGGTATATATAGTGTAATTCTACGAGTTGGTTAGCGTTATTAAGTTTTTACGAACGAAGGTTTGCTAGACACTTTGTTAGAAGGTATATAGTTTGTCAAGCAAGTAACTTCTTTAACGGCGTCGTATCGTCGGCAGTAAGGGTCGTCGTCGCCGTAGTCGATAATTCGGGTAGATTCGGCGTATAGTCGATAATTCGGTTGATTTCGGCGTAGGGTTTTTACAGTTCAGTTTAGTATATCGATTCGGCGTAAATTCGTCTTAATTCGGTATAGGGTTTTGTAGTTTAATACTAATTGTCGATTCGGCTAGAATTGGTCTTAATTCGATATAGGGTTCTATAATTTAGTTCGGTATATCGATACCGTATATACAGTTCGGTATATATAGTTCGGTATATAGTATAGTTCTGTAAGTTTGTTAGCGTTGTTAAGTTTTTACGAACGAAGGTTTGATAGACACTTGGTTCGAAGGTATATAGTTTAGCGAGCGAGTAACTTTTTCGACGGCGTCGTACGGCGGCGGCGTGTCGTCGGCGGTAGGGCTCGTCGTCGTCGCTTGCTCGGTTTAGGTTGTCGATTTAGCGTAGAATTGTCTTAGTTTCGGTATAGGGTTCTGCAATTCGATTTAGAGTATCGATTTAGTATAGAATTGTCTTAATTTCGGCGTAGGGTTCTACAATTCAGTTCGGATTGTCGATTCGGCGTAAATTGATCTTAATTCGGCGTAGGGTTCTATAGTTTAGTTCGGCGTATCTATAGCTTGGTTAGCGTTGTCTACGGTATAGAGGTAGTATTAAGTATTTAGGAACATAGGTTTGGTTTAGAGTTTTTTAGAAGGTATATAGCCTAGTACGTACGTAACTCTTTTAGCGGCGTATCGGTAGCGGTATAAATGTCTCTTCGGTATATCGGCGGTAAGGCTTGTCGTCGCTGTCGTCGCTATCGTCGCTTGCTGTCGTAGACGCCGTACGTTCGGTCTTATAGTAGGTATTCGGTTCGACGGCATATCGGTAGCGGCGGCGTATCGTCGGTAACGTAATTTCTTCGATAGCGTGTCGGCAGTAGACGTCCGCGGCGGCGGTATACTACGTCGTCGTCGTAGTAGTAGGTGTCGGTACTATCGGTAGTATAATGTCGGTATTAATATAAAGTAGGTAGAAGGAGGTCGAAAGTAGAAAGTTCAACTCTGCTTACGTTATCGTAATACGTTATACCGGAGGAAGGTTTTTCCGGTCCCGAAAGCCGCGCTCCGTACGCTTACCTTACTACGTCGCACTGCGACGTATAGCGCTGTACGCTACGTACCTATATACGTAACGCAATATACGTACTACGCGTAATACGCGCGCGGTAGATTGCCTCCGGCGGGTATAGTAGTCCTTCGCTTCGCTACGGAACTGTACGGAGGTACCTCCGGCAGCTACTATATAGAGCTTTTTTTTTAGCGCCTATAGCGGGCTTTTTTTGAGGTAGTAACGCATCTAGCTTAGTGGATTTAGCGCGCCCTACCGCTAGAAATCGCGCTAATAGGATACGTCCGGACGGGCTAGCGGGCGCTCCCGGGCTAATTTCTCTAGCTAGAGTACTCTAAACCTAGATTGATTAGCCTCTACTCCCCCCCTACGCCTAACCTACGCTACGCTTCGGAAGGCTAGGGAGGTCGTTCCGTGCTAATAAACTGTATAGGGTAGTCTTCTTCTACCTATATATTATCTATGTCTATATTATTGTCTAGCGCCTTATATAGCAATAGGCTATCGAAGACGTTCTTGTTCACGTTCTCGTATATATACTAGTTCGTAGGATTAGTACGCTATTAAGCCGCGAGTAGCCTTACTAATTCGTATAGTAATTCGTTGCTATAATTATCTAGGTAGGTTACGGGATAATCTAGAGACGATAATTAGCTCGTATTCGGTTCTATACTATATTACTCTATATATCCTACTAAGGATTAGAGTTCTTAATATCTATTCTTTTATTCTACGAGTCTATAGATATAGACGTTAACGGTATACTTAATAGTAGCGACGAAGTCGTAAGCTATAACGATACTCTCGATTTTAATACTAGTTTTAGTACTAATTTTAGGGCCTAATTCGACTTAATAGATCTATTCAACGCAACGGGAGAGTCGGGAGAAATACTATATAGTAACTAGTCTATATTGCTACTAAGAGAATCAGTACTACTACCCTTCTCTTCCGCCTATACCGCTATCGCTACTATCGGCGATAATAACAAAACGAGCGTCTCTAACCCTCTCCGACTCTATTAGTTAGGCTAGTAGCAATATAAAACGCTAGAGGTATAATAGTCCTATAAGCGTAAGGGTATACGTAACAGAGGTCCGAGGTGTAAAAGGTATAAACAATATATAGCTTGCTATCTAAGGTACAATAACTCTGCCCTTCCTTCCTAGAGGAGGGCCCTCGCTATATATACAAGCTATTCTATTATCTACTCCCTGCTACTAGCACCGCCTCCTCTTAGGTAGCAGCCGATAACCGGTTCCCTTAGGAACCCTTTTAATTCAGAACGTCCCTAATCGGTAGGGTATCCCTTCTATACTAGATCGCTAGGGGTCCGTAAGGGCTTCCCGGCCTACGCGGTACGCCCTGCCCGCTTCGCCGGGGGTTCGCTAGGGCTCCTCTGCCTTAGCGTATTATAGACGCCCTCTCTTAGGGCTAATATCCCTAGTAGCGATAGGTTATTAGTCCTCTACGTATTCGCCCTACAAACGGGGTCGACGTCTGCTCTTATCTAGGTACTGCGTAGAGCTAGCTTATACCTATAGAATGTCTATACCTTAGTATTAGTAAACATTGTATATAAATTCCTTCTTATATTTGCGCTATCGCGAAGCGTCGCTAAGAATATTTGCTTATAGTCGCGTCGCGAATTCTATAGATAGTAGTTAGGAGTACGTAGTAGTGTCGCTATAGAGATAGAGTATTTTAATAGGTTCGTTACGCATTCTACGATCCTCTTATTCCTCTCCTATTAATAAGCTACTACGTACTAACATCCTTACCTACCTACAACTCTATTATTATTACCGTATCTAGATAGCTATACTTCTACTTCTTGTTCCCCTCTCGCCTCTCTATAGCCCCGCCTCGTTCCTTAGTTTCTCTCGTCGGCTCCGCTGCTTTATTAGGCCCCTCTAACTATTATAGCGTTTACCCGGGGGTATGTAACAATTCCTTTTTCTACTACGTATATAAAGGATATAGTTCCTAACGACTAGGACTACGGCTAGTTAGATATAGACTAGGACGAAACTAGGTATATCGTAATATGCCTACGATATACAAAGTCGATTGCTATAGGGCGAGTATACAATACGCCCGCGTATCGCGCGTATAATAGTTATACGAATAATAATAAAGCAGGTTGTAATAGTATAGGGAGGGTAAGTATCCGTCTGCTTTGCTAGAGGTTCGCCTTACTAACGAGTCTGTATATAGATAGTACCGCGACTCTTAAACAAGGTAATAGCCGTCTAATACTAAAAGGATATATATAATAAGGTCTAGAGGTAGATTACGGCTAGTTACCTAGCGGGCTCCGTAGAGGACGCGCGCGCCCTCGCGGAGGGCGACGATAAATACTGCCGCTAGGTAGCGTGCCTTTACCTTATAGCGCGAACCCTTAATAGAGAGATCTATACTATCGAGGTAGCGTACTACTATATAGGGACTACTATAGGTCTGCCGACCCTTACGCTACGATCGACCTAAGACTACTAAGGCTTGCTACTTCTAGAGCAATTACGCTTACTAAGGTACTATTCCGTATAGGGACCCTTAGAGCGCCTCTAAGGGTCGTTAGCGGTAAGTCTTAACAATACTCCCTGTTCTCGGGACCTAGCTAACTATATCGTAGCGTCCCTCTACTACTATAGTAGACGTATTTAACTAGACGCGTACGAGGTTTTACTAGGTAGTGCCTACTATAGTATTACGTCTAGACAAGGCCCCGGCGGTTCCCTATATATCGCCCTAACCTTAAGCAACCCTTCCGGCGCCCTCTATAGGCTGGAGTTAACGTCGGGGTAGTTACTCTATAGTATTCTCGTCTAACGAGGAGGAACTCCTAGCTATAGTCCCGACGCCGGTAACCTCTCGTCGGCGTAGCGAGAAGGTACGTAAGGTTACCCTATCCCTAGAGTAGGGCCCTATATTACTAGACTTTGTTCGAGATATCCTTTCTAGCCTATATCGAACTAAGGCTAGTATCGCCTCTATATCGGCTAATAGTACGCCCTCTCGCTCGTATAGCAGTCCTATAGCGACTACTTGTCCTACTACTTATCCGGCGGTCCCTATTCGAGACTTACTAGCGCGTACCCTAGCGGCTCGTCGCTAACTAGTAGCTCGCGAGACCCCTCGCTATTCGACGGCCAGTCGCGTAGCTCCTTATACGCTATATAGCGGTTATATTTTGAATACCGTATATTCCCTATCGCCCGGCTATATAGCTAGGTACGATTTTAATACTCTAGAAGGGATCGCTACGGCTACCTTAGATCGGGCACTATATTTACGCTAGATACCTAGCCGTTCCGCCCTAACCTTACTATTATCGTATTCTATCTAGGGAACTCTCCGATTATCCTAGCGTAGCGGCCGCCCTATTAAGAACCCTTAGCTATTACGTCGATTCGATAATAGGTACAACGAGGAAGATATTAGCGATAACTAGGAGATAGAGGACGCGCCGCTACTAGAGGCAGAGGCCCTATAGGATAGGGACCTCCTTATAATAGGCGCCCTCCGAAGCGAATCCCTAGCGCCCGTAGTACTATCGGCTACCGTCGCGCCGCCTGTTCTAACCTCTTCTTGCGCCTCCGTCGGGGCGCTATTATTTCAAGGCTTCTCGCTCTTACCTATAGAGTACAAGGCTTCTCGAGGCCTATTACGCCTAGTATTATATCCGGCGATTTCCTTCCGCTTTACTAACCCTCTTTCTTAGGAGCCTGCCTACGCCTCTCTCTTAGCGACTATACCCCTATCGCGTCTATTACCTCCTACCGCTTCTAAGACCGTACTATCGTCGCTAACTCGTTAGCAGTCAAGCCCGACGGTCGAAACTTACTCTAGCCTACCTCTACTTCTATTGCCTAGCTACGAGTTCGAACCTCTACTTAACCTAGAGGAGTAGGGTCGAGCTATCGACCTCGGTAGGGACTAGATTCCCGATATCGATCTACGGTCGATATCGAATATAGACTATAATAGGTTAGTAGACGTCCTATAGGATATTCGTCGCTTTCTTCTAGACGTAGAAGTCCCGGTACCGTTATATAAGATTTATCGGCTATCCCCTTACCGGGCCTATTAATAGGCTATAATATAGGCAGATTACGGGTTCTAGCGAGAGGAATACCTAGTAGATTACGAGTTCGGAGGTCTTGTTTAGTATATAGTATCTAAGGCCTCGGAGGGTACCTAGGACCCTATACTAGTACTAGTTAGCAATTATACTATAGCCGAAGCGCCTTCGGCAGAGGGTAGCGTCGGTAGTTCGTATATAAGGAGCGGGATATTTAGTATATTTAGTAGAAGGTAGCTAGGGGTCTACTAGGGTTTTAATAGTTTGTCTTACGTTATATACTTTTCTTTTGTCTACTGCTCGCTCCCTTAGGGGATCCCTATAATAATCTCTACTTATCTAGTAGCTTATTTATATTTTCGAAGTTATCCTTAGGTTCCTAAGTATTAAAGTCCTTATCGTACCCTTTCTACCTAAGTCGGTATTCTGTTTCTCCCTTCCTCCTCCTTTCGTCTACTATCTTATCTACTTCCTATACTTCGGTACTATCGGCAGTAATATCGGGGGACGCTACGTTCGCTAGCAAAGCGCCGGGCCTTTCGTAGAAGGGTCGTAGAAGGGAGATATAGAATACCGGGTATATATAGTAGGTATTTAGTAGTATTAGCCGGTATACCTACTAGCTATTGCCGACCGCCTTATTAACCTAGAATAGGCCTAGGAATTTGAGGGACAACTTCTTACTAGGTTAAGTTAGTTTTAAGTTCTTTATACTTAGGAGTACTAGATCTCTCTTAGCGAACGTCTATAGAGTATAGTAGTCGTTATACTAACGCTACTATCGCTTTTACGCTTATTATATACGAATCGCCGCTTCTGCTCGTACCTATTCTAGTAGCTAGACTTTGTCTAATACTACCGGCGCCTCCCCTTTATAGTAGACGTCTATATCTAGCGCGGACTACTAGGGATGCTTCCTATATACTATTATAAACGGCGTCTCGCCGGTAGTCGTATATACTGTATTATTATATACGAATTCTGCGTATAGTAGTAGGGACGCCTAGTCGTCTTGCCTATTAGACGTAAATATACGAAGGTAAGCTTCTATCGTCTAATTCTAGCATTCCGTCTGCCTATCTGTTTAGGGATAGTATACGGTACTTAGCCGTCGCTTTATTTAGTATTAGTAGCAAATCTCGGTCTAGAATACCGAGGTAAAGAGTATACCTCGGTCGCTAACGATTCCCTTAAAGAGCCCGAATTTAGTACCTACCTATATTATAAATACTTTAGCAAAGTCCCTTACGGTCTACGTTTCTTAAGGGTCTTTATAACTAGCGGGCGCTATTTCTCTAACTAGCGGGCGGTCCGGATGCCTTAGGCATCTTCTTCTATACAACACGTTATAGTGCCTAAGGCAACTAAGCTAGTAAAGAATTTTCTAACACCTTCTCGTCTATACCTATATACCTATACACTTACCTACCTACCTACCTACCTACCTACCTATATATATATATACATATATACATATACACATACACACACATACATATACATATATACATACATATACACACATGTAGTATAGCGCGCTATTACCGAAGAAGCGACAGGCAGAAGAGATAGAGAATAACAACGATAATAGCGGTAATATAAACAGTAATTATAGTGAATTCGAGGTAGATAAGGATAAGAATAGCATAGAGCTAGTAACACCTTCGTACTCGCACTAGCGTATTGGCAGGCGGTAGACGCGACGACGCGACGACGCGACGACGTAACGGCTTTACGAGATGTACGCGACATTAGCTAATAAGGAGACAGAGAGATAGTCTTAATTGTAGCAGGTAATGCAGCCGAAGACAGTAGCAATCGCGTTTTCGGCGTAGAACTGAGAATTCAGCTACCTCTAATCGACGAAAACACAATATACTACCGTTAAACAAATCTATATTTCTAGTATATTGTTGCTACAGTCGCTCTAATGCTCCGCCGTACTAATTTTGTATTCGTAGGTACTGTTGCCGTCGCAGAAGTAATATATATAGAAAAGTGATGCTTTTGTATTTGACGTATTGTATAGAAGAAGATGCCTAAGGCATCCGGACCGCCTGCTAGTTAGAGAAATAGCGCCCGCTAGTTATAAAAACCCTTTCTTAAGCCGGAATATATAATAACATCTTCGACAGCCTGTCGATAATAACTAGTATAGAGTCGTACGTTACCCTATAGTACTTCGCTAGAGGTAGCTTAGTAATAAAATCTAAGAAGATCTCTTTCTATATATTTCCTAGTATAGGAAGTGATTTCAGCTCCCCTAATAGTATCGTTCTAGGTACCTTAGCCTTCTAGTATATATCGTATATCTTGTAGTATTCTCTAATATCCTATCGAAGTTCCGGCTAATATAACGAGTAGTAGACTAACTTTAGCGTCTTGTCTTTACTAAAGTATCTAGCGAGGGCGGAGTCGTAGAAGTTAGCTATAATTTCTACTCGAACGGCCGGCTTATTTAGGATATAAAGCCTCCCTTAGTACTATAGTAGGTTCTTATTATCGGATATCTAGAGGTTTAGCTTACTATAGCAGGTTCGCCGGGTATCCTTTTGCTCGTTTCTCTTATAGGCGACAAATTCGTCCTATTGCTATAGCGAGGCTACAAGACTTCTAAAGGGTTGCCCTACGTCGCCGCTTGTAGTCTAGCTTATAAGTAGGACCCTTACTATTAAGCGTAGTACGTAGTATATATATTTACTAGTACTAGCGACCGGAGTTGTATTACGTAACGGCGCCGGGGGTTCGCTAGGCGTATCCGAAATTTCGGTCGTAGACTCCTTACTACTTACTATACTAACCTTACTATTACGGATTCGTATAGCTAGTACTATAATACTTAGGTCGGCTAATTTAAGCTTATACTAGAGGATTAGTAGCAATTGATTAACCGTATTGTTCTCGGTCTAATAGTCTACTCGTTTCGAGAGGCTATCTACTAGGTTAGTCTTCCCTAGCCGGTAGTATATCTCGAAGTTAAATTAGCCTAGATATACTACCTATCGGGCTTGTTGCCCGTTTAGCTTCTATACTATCTAGATACCCCTTAGGTTATTATAATCGGTATATACCTAGAGCGGGGTATATACTATTACTATAAAGCCCTCTCTCCTACTACCGTCCTCGGGTAGACGATCGGATAGGCCCGGCTTACGGTAGGTCGTAGCGTAGCTCCGCGGTAAAAGGGGTAGGATAGGTAGAGGTCCGGAAGGACGCGGAGATGCCCGTAGGTAGTAGGAAAGGTAATATCAGAAGACAAAGCGCACTATAGGGTAACGACATTAATTATAGTAGAGTAGGTATCCGTACGTCTACGTCCTGATTATGTCCCTCCTATTCTCTATTATAAAAAAGAAGAAAAGCACCCTATATAGCTACCCGCCGGGAGTAGTACGGCCCTCCTAGGCCGTCCGGCTCTCGGCTCTACCCTAACGCCCTATATAGAAGAAACACGCCTAGCCGCTTAATACACCCTCCCCTACCTATATGTCTGTCCTATAGATATAGGTATAACAAAACCCCCCCTCCCCCTATCTAACGATTACGTTTAGAAAAGCAGACCTAAACGACTCGTCGAAAACAAGGTACCTAACCGTAAAAACCTAAACCCTTCCTATATCCGGAAGCTCCCGGTTAGGCCCCGGAGGCCTAACCAACGTACTATCTATTCTATCTAGAACACGTCGCCCTTAAGTATAGTACCGGAGCCTTCCTCTATATACTTAGAGTCGAGAGTAGAAAAATTAGGCTACGGTCGAGACTTAAAGTTACCCTTATAGCAGAAGTAACTAGCGTTCCCGAAGAGTATCGTCTTAGAATAGCGAACACTATCGAAAGCCCTCTTATATCTCTTAATAGCGTTTGCCTGCTATTTAAGTACGTACGCTTCCTACTTAGGAAGAGACTTTATATAAGCAATATAGTTCAACTCGTTAATAACCTCTATATCGGCCTAAGATTTGCGACTAACTAGAGCGTCCGAGATTAGGCTAAGGCTATCTAACTAGGCTATAGTAGGAAATCGGTACGGAATTAGGCTATATATATTAGGGTAGCCCGACGGGCTAGATAGTAGGGCAGTTATTGTCCGGTATACCTCTGCGATCTACTAAAGGGTCCCTATTTTCAGGTTCTCTATCTCTCCGGTTTCTATATTAGTAATAGCTACAAACTAAGGGAGGATCGTACGTCGTACGCCCTACGAAGGTAGTACGCTATAAGGAATACGGGGGTCGGTAATATAGATGCTATATCGCTAGACCGGAGTTAGCTACTAATCTAGACCTATCTTCTTTCTTAACTTAGGCCCGAGCTCCTTATCTATAATATTATAGATCCGGCTATTCTGCAAACGACCGGCGGCGCGGTTTACCTCTGCCTACTTACGAAACGTCTCGTTATAGTATATTCCCTAAACAAGTATAGTATAGTCCTTATAAGTCTCGTTATCGAACGATACCGAGCCTTAGATCTAACTAGTACCTTTACCTACTATAAGATCTATAACGTTATAGTCTATATGCTTGAACCCTTTACGACTTATATTCTCGTTACCCTTATCGTTACCGTGCTAGTACTTCGCGTAATAAGGATAAGACACTAAACGGTAATTACTATCTGCGTACAAAGAAGCGTATAAAGCCTAGTATAAGATATCCTAGCGGACGAGCTACTGAATTATACTATATATCTACGACCTATTCTACTCTAGGTTAGAGCGACTATTTATACGACGGAGGTGCTATAAGTATATATCGAACTTATATTCGATATCCCCGAAGATCGTCTTAGTATACCTAAAAACCCCCTCCTTCGTAACTGAACCGGTAAGATCGAACGTAGCCTAATCGCCGGCGTTAATTATAAACGATCGAAGCTTAGTAACTAAGGTTTCTACGTTAGGCGTAGCGGAGGGAGTAACTAGTATTCCTATATATATTCGAGACAGGAACGTATATAGACTAAGTGCGTTACCTACGTACTTTGGACAGTAGGCTATAGAGAAGAATTCCGGGTACTAATACTAGTATTCTAGAAACTAGCCGTTAATATAAGCTTTGTAGACTTCGGTAATACGAGTAGTTAGTAGAGCGGTAGCGATATTTAACTTAAGTCTAAACCTATAGCTCGCAAATACCCTAGTATAGTGCCGGTATAACAGAACTAGGTCCTCCTCTACTATATATAGCTAGACGCCTCGGTCGACGATATCCTCCGGCTATTAATAGAGGGGTATAGCTATATATAGGCTAATAAGATATAGATTAGTCGTATCCGGGTAAAGAGTATAACGGTATATAGACAACGGCGTATATATACGAGACGTAACTTGTCCCCCCTTAGCGAGTACGTCTTCGGTTAGTTCTTCGTTAAAGGTAAACTCCCTAGTCTAGTTATCTACCTCCTCGCTAGTCGTATCCTCGGTCGGCTCTATCTCCGTAGTCGGGATCGTAGCCTCCGGGCCCGGCTCTATACGGCCTATCCCGGTAAGGCCCTAGGGGCCTAACGGATTACGCGTATTAATAGGGCTCTAACTAGAAGTACTATCTAGTACCTATAGTATCTCCGGCGTTAACGGTCGTAACGTACGTTAGCGTTTGCTCGGAGGTTCTTTATAGTCCGGTAATAGGTCCGGCTCCCTATAGCGTCCTTAGTACAGACGGAGTTAGGCTTACTTAGACAATAGCGGTAGAGGTAGTAGTATAGATAGCCCCGAAGGTATTAGCGTAGGTTTAATAAAGCCCTTACTTACGATCTTGTAAAAGTTACTATCGTAGACGAACCTAAACCGTATTTGTAGGACGCGTTGTTCTACCTCCTCTCTAGGTTCCGCTAATTACTTGTCGGCAGGCAGTATACGTATATAAATATAATTACCTTCTATAACCTCTAGTATCTTCGATCGACTAGGGATAGGAGTAAGCAATCGCTACGCTACTACTTTAGCAAGAGTACGTAGTGTTTGCCTACGATTAGAACTAAGAGCCGCTAGGCTGCCTAGGTCGTAGGCCTATAAATAAGTACGCAAAACCTCCTATATTACTAGACTAGTAAGGAAGTTCTAGGCAGTAGCGACATCCCTACCGAACTATCGGTTAATAACATTCTAGTAAGCCGTCCTTCGTCGATTTCGGGCGTCCTTTCCTCGATCTACTACCTTTGCAAAACCGGGGAATACGTCTTCGATTGGTTTACCTTCTAGGATCTCCTAGTCCGGAGCTATAGCTACGAACTTCTTACGAATCGATATATATATAGTATTATAACTAGTTAAGGCCGTATCGTAGAGTTAGTATACTGTACGCACTACTTCCGTTCTAACTAGCGTATCGAGAGTTAGTAATAGGGTAGCGACCGCGTCTAAGTCGGTTACCCTACGAAGGATACTCCTTACCTCCGCCGAGTATAATAATATATCTATTCTTGCTACTATAATTAAGAACGATATCGAGCTTTGTCTCCTCTCCCGAACGGTTACCTAGTATTCTAACCTATCGCCGTTGTCCGTCTCGGGTTAGGTAGGTACATTACGGTTAGCTATAGTAGGACCGATAGTTACGCGTAGGGGCGTAGCACTGCTACTAGTATAGGCGTAGGTCGTAGTATAGGCGCGGAATCGATAGTTGCGCGCGCGAGCGCAGCTCTGTTATTAACGTAGGCGTAGGTCGTAGTATAGGCGCGGCTCCTTTCGAGGTAGTAGAGATAGTAGCTATATAGAATATAGGCCGGGGGGTACGGCGGGTAAGGAGGTAGGTTAAAGAAGAAGAGTAAGTTCAAAAGGAAGAAAAGGGCACTCTTATCCTCTAAATAACGCGAAAAGTAACTTACGCTCGCGGAATAACGCGAAAGTAACTCGCGCTCGTAGGAGTGCCGGCGCGCTTACGGCAGTGCTGTAGCAAACAAATAACGCGAAAAGTAACGCGCCCGGGGAAGTGCTACCCGTATAGGCGAGATAAATAAGGATAGTACGAGAATGCCGATATAAAGATAAGTAAGATAAGTAAGGGTAGGACGAGAATACCGACGTAAAGTAGTAGTTAGGCATCGTAGGGACCCTTAGATATAAGGACCGTAGTAAGGAATATAGTATACGGTATATACTATAAGGAGGCGAGGACAACGCTAGGAGGTAAAGCGAAAAATAATAGATTAAAAACCTTCGGACGGATTAGAAACCTTCTAGCCTAACTATTACTAGGTACCGGGGCGCCCGGCCGGCAATATAGTTATAATCCTAGAGTAGCCAAACTCGGACGGTACTAACCCGCCGCTATTAAAAGCGTAGGGCATATCTAAAACGACGCCTACGGAGGGCCTAGTTATAGATAAAAGATTAGACGGCGGCGGCGGCGGGGAGGGCCTAGCTATAGATAAAAGACTAGACGGCGGCGGCGGCGCAACAAATAGAAAAAGAATCAAAAGAATAGCGAAAAATTAAAAGAGTAGCGAGTACGCTACTCCCTCCTCTAACTATACGACGACGAAGAAGGAGAGTAGGTATCTATTAAGCAGTACGAGCCCGTACTACGGAGAGAGATACTAGGAAGCAGAGATACCCGGTCGGCGTATAGAAAGTTGAAAAGGTAGGGCGGGGAACTAGTATCTAGTACTAACCCTACTTGTTAGAACTAGTAATACTACTGCCCTTATCTAATAGGCCGTCGAGTCGACAGAGTTTAAAAGAGTCCTTATTATAGGTATTCCGATAGACAATACTATCTAACCCCTCTAACTTATAGTACGCGGTACCCGGACGATAGGTATATATACGAAAGGGACCCTTCTAACGGAAAACTAGCTTCGCCGAACGCGACGCTTCTAACTCGTTCCGATATACTATAACTAAATTACTAACCTTAAATTCACGGCGATCGATATAGTAGCGATCGTCAAAATATACCTTTGCTTAGTCCTGTATTCTCTCCTATCGTAGGCGGGCGTCCTCTATACGTAGGGCTATAGCTTCGAGGGCGGCGGCGTATACAGTAAGAAGACTCTCGCAGTCGCGAATAGTACCCTAGTCCTAGATAGACGTAGTAGGGAACTAAAGCTCAATAGGTAGAATAGTATCGTAGCTAATTATTAACGCTACCGGCGTCTTACCGGTAGACGATACCTCTATAGTACGTTCTGCCTATAGTACTACGGGTACGTACGGGATCTAGGATGTCTTGCCTCCGTCGGTTATCTTACTAAGCGCCGTAATAATAGGTTTGTACTTAACTTTAACGATAGCTATAGATTCCGGATAGTATAGTAAGATATATAGACGAGCGACGCCGTACTTACGAAGCAACGCCTCTACCTCCCCTAAGTTGTACTTAGCGTTATCGAGGAGGATCTCGTACGGCGTACCCTATCGGTAGAAGATCTCCTCCTAGATGAATTTCGCGACCTACTTCGACGTAATCTGTTTAGCGGTAAGGCTAACGAATACCTACGCCTTAGGCTACCGAGACGTTGCCTCCCGCGCTATTATAATCGACCTACGGGTATTAATATAAACGCCGTTAATATACTACCGTTTACCGATAGCCTTAGAAGCAACCTCGCCTAAAGGAGCATAGGTACGAACGCCGTTATACTAATTATACTTAGCGTACTTCCTCTATATATATGCCTAGCAATCGCTATATATACCGTCCTACTAGTAGCGCCGTACTAATTTTGCGTATATACCCTCGGTACTACGGTGCCTATACTTATTATAGACCGCCCGGAGGATCTGGTCTCGCGTAGATAGCTTATCGATAATACGCTATAACGGGAAGTTGCGACGGCTCTAGCGGAAGAGAACCTTATCTTTAATCTTAAATCTCTATAAGTACTTTAAAAACCGATAGTACTCGGATCGAGATATACAAGATAAAGGACGTAGTCTAAGGAGGATATAGGCGACAGCCTTCGAAAAGTACAAATAACTCTTAGGTAGACCGTCTAACTCGTCCGGGAAGATAGAATTAATATAGGCAAGGTCGACGTCTCCTATATCTAGTAAGGTTTCGGGGGTCTAGCTAACAATCCGGATCGCGGCTACCTAAACCGTACCGCCGGTAGTACCGGCCGCTCCTAGTAAGGCCCTAGAGGCCTAACCAAATCTACGTAGCGTAAGCGTCGCTATATTAACGTAGAAACTCTCGAAAAACTTATTATCGACTATACGCTCGACATCTTCTAACTCTAGCGGATCCGGGACGTCCTTACTTAATAGTAGTCGACGGGATAAGGTATCTAGGGCTATATACTTGTAACTAGGGATATTGTGACACGCTAGGGCAGAGAAGCCCTAGCGAACCCCCGGCGAGGCGGGCGGGGCGTGCCGCGCGGGACGGGAAGCCCTCGCGGACCCCCGGCGATCCGGTATAGAAGGGATGCCCTACCGATCGGAGACGTTCTGAATTAAGAGGGTTCCTAAGGGAACCGGTTATCGGCTGCTGCCTAAGAGGAGGCGGTGCCGGTAGCGAGGAGTAGACAATAGAATAGCTTGTATATATAGCGAGGGCCCTCCTCTAGGAAGGAAGGGTAGAGTTATTGTACCTCAGTTAGTAAGCCGTATATTGTTTATACCTTTTATACCTTAGACCTCTGTTACGTATACCCTTACGCTTATAGAACCATTATATAATAACTCTCGTACCTTAACTATAAGGGAAAGGTCCGAATAATAGCAGGAGGACGTTCTACTAGACAGAATCCTAGCGACTCGCCGGGGAACCCCTCTATACTAGAACAGGCCTCTACTAAATAATCTTCCTCTACGGATATCGAAGTAGGACGAGTTTAGGAACTGCTCGACTAGGAGGAATCTATAGAAGCTCTCGCTAGTATCTAGCTAGAAGACGCGAACGATTCCGAGCCGGAAATCATCGTCGAACGCGAGGAGCTAAGCGACCTTTAGAAAGACATCGCCTGCCTACGGGCGGAAAAGGAACGTCTACTACTAATCTAAGAAGTAGCCGACCTCTAGAGTAGCCGCGGTTACAAGCGGTATACTATAGAAACCGATATTGCCCCTCCTCCTAAACGCTCGGTAAAAGCCTCTAGCGAATACGAGGGGAGGTCCTTAAAAGAATACGGCGACTTCGTAATATCGTACGAAGTCGTATTCCTCTAGAATCTACGATCCTTCTAACGGGAAGCCGAGAAGTATACTTAGGCAATATAGTACCTCTCTAAGGGGTATACCCCGAGGGACCGCTAGTACGTATACTAGTAGCGGATAACCGAGGCCGAGCGTAAGGATACGACTTGGGATAACTTTAAGCAGTTCCTACTTAACCTCCTAGACGATCCTAACGCTCGACTGCTTTAGACTTACCTAAACTACGCGTCCGCTAAACAACGTACTAACTAGTCTCTAAGGGAGTTCCTAATATACCTAGAGACTCTCGAGGTATAGCTAGAACGGTATACTCTAGAACAACAGTTGTACTAGTTCTTCGCCCGGTTATACCCGGAGACCTGCCGACGGATCGTCGATTACAATTCTATCCCTAAAACACGGGACGAGTTAGTCAACCTAGCGACCTAGATCGAGAAGAACTACCCGAGGACCTAAGGCGGTAAAGGGCGGACTAGTAGCAACAAGCCAAAATCCAAAGATCGAGATCGCCGGAGAGACGCTAGGGAACCGCGTACCAACGCGGCTGAAGCCCCGAAATCGGGCGCTACCGCGAAAGCCGCCCTAGACAAAGGGGATTACTTAGGACTAAAGTGCTACAAGTACGGCAAGATAGGTCACATTCGCCTAGACTGCCTATTAAAGCGCGGTAATCCTAACCGGACCCCTGTCTAGCTAAAAAACTAATTAGGCTCGTCGCGAACACTTAGGACGCGACGGGGCCCTAACCTATTAAATCTAGGGACATTGTCGAAACAGTAGGAACTGTTATTACTAGCGAAGGTGTGAAACCTATACAGGTCGCCCTCGACACGTACGCCTAGGTAACTACGATTAGCTAGAAGGTAGCGGTAGAAATAGGCCTACCCCGAATCGAGGCCTAACTCCCGTTACTTAGATAGCTATCGACCTACGAAACCTACTACTACGGCGCCTACGAGTTCCAGTTAAAACTTAGCGACTCTAGTATAGACACCCGAACTACGAAGATTCTCGCCTACGGTGTCGACTAGGACGGACCTTCTATCCTCCTTAGCCGGCATTCCTTAAAGACCCTAGGCATCGATATCTAGAACGGTCCCGGCATATAGCAATAGGGACTTACAATCTCTAGCTTCGAGAGGGTCTCCCTAAAGAGGTTAAAGCGCGAATCGAAGGAAGACTCCTCCCCTATCTATATAGTAGGGTAGTTACGCCTAGCGAACCCCCGGGGAGGTTAGGGCTCGACCTTCCAGATTTACGCGATTAACCAAGGCGAGGCAAAACAAGTCTCCCTACCCGCTGTATTAGAAGGATATCGCTATATATTCGACAACGACTCCGCGGCGATCCTTCCGGCCTACAAGGCAACCGACTATACTATCGAACTGATAGATAGTAAGGAACCGCCCTTCGGATCCCTCTACTATCTCTCCTAGCAGGAGCTAGAAGTCCTCTAGGAATACCTCTATAAGGAGTTGGAGCAGGGACGGATTATATATAGCACTAGCCCCGCCGGGGCTCCGCTGCTGTTCGTACCAAAGAAGGACGGGACCTTACGATTATACGTCGACTACCGCGCCTTGAATTCGATTACTATCAAGGACCGATGCCCGCTTCCCCTTATCGACGAAAGCCTTACGCGCCTTACTAGCGATGTATACCAAAAGGCCAAGGCACCTAGGACGATGCTATTAGGGGAGCTGAAATCGCTTCCGGTACTAGGAAATGTATAGGAGGAGATCTCTTTGGATTTCATTACTAAGTTACCCCTAGCGAAGCACCGCGGGGTAACGTACGACTCTATACTAGTTATTGTCGACAGGCTGTCGAAGATGTTATTGTATATTCCGGCCTAAGAAACGTAGACGGCAAGGGACTTTGCTAAAGTGTTTATAACGTATATAGGTACCAAATTCGGGCTCCCTAAGGGAATCGTTAGCGACCGAGGCATACTCTTTACCTCGGCATTCTAGACCGAGATTTGTTACTAATACCAGATAAAACGACGGCTAAGCACCGCGTACTATCCCTAAACAGACGGGCAGACGGAACGCTAGAATTAGACGATAGAAGCTTACCTTCGGATGTTTACGTCTAATAGACAGGACGACTAGGCGTCCCTCCTGCTATACGCGGAATTCGTATACAACAATACGGTACACGCGACTACCGGCGAGACGCTGTTTATAATAGTATATAGGAAACATCCCCGGTAGTCCGCGTTAGACGTAGACGTCTACTATAAAGAGGAGGCGCCGGCAGTATCGGACAAAGTCTAGCTACTAGAACGGGTACGAGCGGAAGCGGCGACTCGTATATAATAAGCGTAGAAGCGACAGTAGCGCTAGTATAACGACTACTACACTCTATAGACGTTCGCTAAGGGAGATCTAGTACTTCTAAGCACAAAGAACTTAAAACTAACTTAGCCTAGCAAGAAGCTGTCCCTCAAATTCCTAGGCCTATTCCGGGTTAATAAGGTAGTCAGCGACAGCTAGTAGGCATACCGGCTGATCCTACTAAATACCTACCGTATATACCTAGTGTTCTATATCTCCCTTCTACAACCCTTCTACAAAAGGCCTAGCGCTCTACTAGCGAACGTAGCGTCCCCCGATATCGCCGCCGATAGTACCGAGGTATAGGAAGTAGATAAGATAGTAGACGAAAGGAAAAGGAAGGGGGAGACGGAATACCGACTTAGGTAGAAAGGGTACGATAAGGACTTTAATACTTAGGAACCTAAGGACAACTTCGAAAACATAAATAAGCTACTAGATAAGTAGAGATTATCGCGGGTATCCCCTAAGGGAGCGAGCAGCAGACAAAAGAAAAGTATATAGTATAAGACAAACTATTACAACCCTAGTAGACCCCCGGCTACCTCCTACTAAATATGCCAAATATCCCGCTCCTTATACGCGAACCCCCGACGCTACCCTCTGCCGAAGGCGCTTCGGCTATAGCGTAGTCGCTTACTAGTACCGGCGTAGGGTCCCGGGTACCCCCCGAGGCCTTAGGCGCCGCGTACCGGACAAGACCTCCGAACTTGTAATTATCTAGGTATTCCTCTCGCTAGAACCCGTAATCTGCCTACATTATAGCCTATTAGCGGGCCCGGTACGGAGGCAACCGATAAATCTTACGTAGTAGTACCGGGACTTCTGCGTCTAGAAGAAAGCGACGAATGTCCCTTAGGACGGCTACCAACCCGTTATAACCTATATTCGATATCGACTACAGATCGATATCGGGAATCTAATCCCCGCTAATATTAATAGCCTGACCCTACTCCTCCGGGTCGAAAGAGGACTTAACCTCGCGGCGAGGCGACATAAACAAAGGTAGGCTAGGGTAAGTTTCGGCCGTCGGGCTTGATTGCCGACGAGCCGGCGACGACGGCGCGGTTCTGAAGGCGGCGGGAGGTAACGGACGCGATAGTAGTATAGTCGCTAAGGGAGAGGCGCGGGCAGACTCTCGAGAAAGAGGGTTAGTAAAGCGAAAGGGAATCGCCGGATATAATACTAGGCGTAATAGGCTTCGAGAAGCCTCGCGTTCTGTAGGCAAGGGCGAGAAGCCTCGAAATAACGGCGCCCTAGAGACGCGAGGAGAGGCTAGAACGGGCGGCGCGACGGTGACCGATAGTGCTACGGGCGCCGGGGATTCACTTCGGAGGGCGCCCGTTATAAGGAGGTCCTTATCCTATAGGGGCTTTACCTCTAGCGGCGGCGCGTCCTCTATCTCCTAGTTATCGCTAACATCCTCCTCGTTGTATCTATTATCGAACCGACGTATTAGCTAAGGGTTCTTAATAGGGCGACCGCTACGGCAGGATAATCGGGGAGTTCCCCGGGTTGAGCGCGACGACGGTAATATCGGAGCAGGACGGCTAGGTATCCGGCGTAGATATAGTGCCCGGTCTAAGGTAGCCGCGGCGATCCCCTCTAGGGTATTAAAATCGTACCTAGCTATATAGCCGGGTAATAGAGAGTATATAGTATTCAAAGTACGACTACTATACGGCGTACGAGGCACTATACGACCGACCGTCGAACGGCGAAGGGTCTCGCGAGCTACTAGTTGGCGACGAGCCGCCGGAGTACGCGCTAGTAAGTCTCGGATAGGGACCGCCGGACGAGCAGTAGGACGAGTAGTCGCCGTAGGACCGCTACGCGGACGAGAGGGCGTATCGTTAGTCGAGGCGGGAACGATACTAGCCTTAGGTCGACGTAGGCTAGGAAGGGCGTCTCGAATAAAGTCTAGCAATACGGGACCCCGCTCTAGGGATAGGGTAACCTCGCGTACCTTCTCGCCGCGCCGACGAGAGGTTACTAGCGTCGGGACCGTAGCTAGAAGCTCCTTATCGTTAGACGAATATACTACGGGGCGACTACCCCGACGGCGACTCCGACCTATAGGGGGTGCTAGCAGGGTTGCTTAAGGACGGGGCGATACGCAGGGAACCGCCGGGGCCTCGTCTAGGCGTAATACTATAGTAGGCACTACCTAGTAGAACCTCGTACGCGTCTGGTTAAAGGCGTCTGCCGCGGTAGTAGAGGGACGCTACGATAGGGTTAGCTAGTTCCCGAAAACGGGGAGCGTCGTTAAAGACTTACCGCTAACGACCCTTAGAGGCGTTCTAAGGGTCCCTATACGGGATAGCGTCCTAGCGAACGCAATTGCTCTAAGAGCAGCAAGCCTTAGTAGTCTTAGGTCGACCGTAGCGCGAGAGTAGGCCTACCTACGGTAGTCCCCGTACGGTAGCACGCTACCTCAATAGTATAGATCTCTCTATTAAGGGTTCGCGCTATAAGATAGAGGCGTGCTGCCTAGCGACAGTACTCCTCGTCGCCCTCTACGAGGGCGCGCGCGTCCTCTACGGAGCTTGCCGGGTAACTAGCTATAACCTCTCTCTAGATCTTATTATAGGCATCCTTCTAGCGTTGGACGGCGATTACCTTGTTTAAGAGTCTTAGTACAGTCTATATACAAACTCGTTAGTAAGGCGAACCCCTAGCGAGGCGGACGGATACTTACCCTTCCTATACTATTACATCCTACCTTGTTATTGTTCGCGTAGCTGTCGTATATACGGTGTACCGGCGTATTATACACTCGCCCTATAGCGATCGACTTTGCGTACCGTAGGCATATAGCTACGTACCCGGTTTCGTCTTAGTCGGCGTCCGACCAGCTATAGTCCTGGTTATTAGGCACTATATCCTTTATATACGCGGCGGAGAAAGGAATCGTTACGCACCCCCGGGTAAACGCTATAATAGTCGGAGGGGCCTGATAAAGCGGCGGAGCCGGCGAGGGAAACTAAGGGACGAGGCGGGGCTGTAAAGAGTAAACGAAGAACGAGAAGTAGAAGTATAGCTGTCTAGATACGGTGGTGGTAATAGAGCTGTAGGCGGGTAAGGATATTGGTACGTAGTAGGTTGTTAATAGGAAAGGAATAAGAGGATCGCAGAACGCGCGACGAACCTATTGAAATATTCTATCTCTATAGCGACACTACCGCGCACTCCCGACTACTACCTACGGAATTCGCGACGCGACTACAAGCAAACATTCTTAGCGACGCTTTACGACAGCGCGAATATAAGAGGGAATTTGTATACAATGTTCACTAATGCTAAGGCATAGACATTCCGCAGGTGTGCGCTAGCTCTACGCGGTACCTAGATAAGAGCAGACGTCTACCTCCGTTCGTAGGGCGAATACGTAGGGGACCAATAACCTATCGCTACTAGGGACATTAGCCCTAAGAGGGGGCGTCTGTAATACGCTAGGGCAGAGAAGCCCTAGCGAACCCCCGGCGAGGCGGGCGGGGCGTACCGCGCGGGATAGGAAGCCCTCGCGGACCCCCGGCGATCCGGTATAGAAGGGATGCCCTACCGATCGGAGACGTTCTAAATCAAGAGGGTTCCTAAGGGAACCGGTCATCGGCTGCTACCTAAGAGGAGGCGGTGCCGGTAGCGAGGAGTAGACAATAGAATAGCTTGTGTATATAGCGAGGGCCCTCCTCTAGGAAGGAAGGGCAGAGTTATTGTACCTCAGTTAGCAAGCCGTACATTGTTTACACCTTTTATACCTTGGACCTCTGTTACGTATACCCTTACGCTTACAGAACCATTACAGATATACCGAACTTCGAAGGTAAACAGCCGGATCTACGCTACCTATCTACTTATAGCGGTATTTAGGAGATTAGACATAGCGCGGTTTAGTTAATATATAAGAGTCTAAGTATTAACTTCTAGTACAAAGTATTAACTAAAGAGCTAGGGCCGAAACTTCTAGTATATCTTAAGCACCCCGAGGTACTCGAGTTTGCCGGCGTCGTACCGTTGCTAGCTAGCGGACTATATACTACTCTCGAAACGACTCGGTCGTCGCTTTCTATAGTTGTCCTCTTATATTAATATATACCTATACCTAGACCTACTAGAATCAACCGCGACAATAATAGTGCCTACCCCGTCCGAGTAGTCGATAGGGACTAGAGGCGGGGCCTTAACTAAGGCTGCCGCAAGTACGTCCTTAGTACGCTAATACTCTATAGTCTACTCGAATTTAACGTCCTTCCGAAGTAGGTAGTAGAGTAGCTTAGCCTTAAGTACGAACTTAGGTATCTAGATACGGAAGTAGACGACAATACTAACAAACACCCGGACGTCTTTCTAGCACTTCGGGTCTAGCTAGTCGACGATCTTCGCTACGTAGGCTATATTAGGATAGCGGCTATCGGCATCCGTAATATACCCTATAATACGGATACGCTCTTAGAGGATCTATAGCTTCTTAATAGCGACTATTATACCGGTATACTCAATATCTATAAGGACTTAGTCGAGGTTAACGATATACTCGACAATAAACCGCCGTAGACTAGGCTCGAGTTCCTCTCTACTATAATTAGTCTTCGGCCCCTTAATACTAATATCGTCTAGGAAGGGAAGCGACCGGTATAAGATATAATCTATAAGAATACGCGTTATAATCTAGATAAATTGACTAACCGAATTCGTAGCGCCCTAGAGTAGAGTAGTCTGCCGAAATAGGCTAAGATAAGTCTAGAAAGCCGTAAGATCTCGACTCTCTTCGGCAAGAGGGATCTAATCGTACCCGGAGAAAATGTTAAGAAGGAAAGCAACCTTATACCCTACAAAGTACTCGGCGAACTTATCTGTATTAGGCGGCAGGCTAGCGTCGCGAATAGTAACCCGGTTAATCTCCGTCGTAGAGTTAATAAGGCGATAGTATTCCTTAGTAGGCAACTAACCGGGGGCTAGGGATTTCTTCGCAACTAGGAAACATAGATTCCGATAGTAGCCCTTACTATACTCTAACGTCCTAGCTTTATACCGGTCCCGGATAATACCCTCTATCGCTATAAGCAGGGAGGGATTAAGACGAAAACCCGGATAACTCTATAGTATATATAGGACCGTACGAATAACTTGTAGTAGTACGATACTAGGAATAACCCGTCCGAGATATATAAAATTCGCTACTAAAGCAGCCTTACGATTAAAGAGCATCTCTTCGAGTAGATAACGTTCCTAGGTTGTTAAGACTATACCCGTCTCGACTGTACGCAATACCTCCGGAGTAAGTCGACTACCCTATAGGACATCCGAGAACTTCTTAATTAAGTAGCGCTAATTATATAGTCCCGTCCCTAGTAGCATTATCGCCTCCTATCGAAGAAATAGCTCCTTCTATTTAGTAGCGGCACCGATATTAGAGGACGTACTCTTCGAGATATCTACGGCGACGTCGATAGGCCGGATCTTCTATACTTTCCGTTTATATATAGTATATACCGGGATATAGTACGTAGTACGGGCGCGGTAGGAGTAGGCCTAATTAATATAGGAGTAATATAGTATCGACCGGAACGCCTAATTATCCTCGTCCGGATCCCTATCGACGATACGTATAGTATATATTCCTGTCCTTTAACCTCCCCGTTTACTATAAGGGGCAATATTAGCCTAAACCTAAATTACGGCAGACCCGGGCCGTACTATACCGGTTAGGCCCCGGGGGCCTAACTAAATATTAGTAAGTACTAAAGACAAACCCGATATAGACGCTATTATAGCTTCGACGCTACTACTAATTTTCCCCGCCTACCGAAGGTAATAAACCGCTAGTAGCCCTTATCGCCGACGGTACCGGTAAACGTTACCGAATAACCCGCCGGGTCTAAGATCGTATCCTTCTAGGACCTATCGTTACAGTTCTTCGCAACTAACCTCGTCTTCCTCGTCTACGGACGGCCTAGAATAAGAGGTACAGTATACGCCGCGTTCGTAACAAATGCCGTTACCGTAACGGTAACGCTATATACCGAGATAGGCAATCTCTAATAGACCCTAACAATCCTAGTTAACCCGTTTGCTGTAGATATATTAATCTTATCTAGCTAGTATATTATTAGTAAACTGTACTTCTAAACGATACTCTGCTAAAGGATAACTAACTTAGCGCCCTTATTAACTAGTCCCTTATAGACCTTGCCTACGTTACTCCCGAACATTACCGGGACCTAGATACTAGGTACTATAGTATAGTTCTATATTACCGCCGATAGGTTAATATCTTCTGCTCTTTCGTAGAGTTGCTCCGGACGACAGGGGCATAGGTAGGAAACTATAGCCTTATAGTCGCTATACTGCCTAGGGGCTTAGAATATCTAAACGAATATCTGGTTAGGAACCTAAGCTAGGCGACGGATATCCTCCTCCCCTACGCGAACAATCGACGTCTCGGCAACAACAACTTAGGTAGGAGGGCTCGTCTCGGTCCCTCGATTTATAATACGCTTAACAGCCTTCTAAGTAGTAGGATCGTTAGCAAATCTCGTAAACAAACCCTTAGTAAATAGGTTACCTATCCGAAGTGCCTCTCTAACCGTTATCGCTAGTAGTATAGTATTCGTAAGTAGACTAAAGACGAAATCTTTAGAGGACGAAAAGGACGGGATAACGCCCTCTCTAGGCTCGTTGTCCTAAATTAGTTTATTTAGGTAGCATATTACGGGCTTTTTCTTCGTCTTCGTCGGCGGGTTTACCGGAGCTAGCTCGGTAGTATAATCCTAGCTCCGTCTAAGTATAGCTTCCTTATCCTCCCGGTCGACTATTTCTACCTTATACCCGCTATTATAGTCGTTATCTATATCTAGATCCCGAGACCTACTACTAACTATAGGAAGAATCGACCTCTATATCGCCCTCTCTAACTGTTTCGTCGTAGCGGCACCCTATTACCCCTTAGCCTTAGCCTTAACTACCTTTGCTAGGTAGCTCTTCTCTAGGATAGTAGGTATAAGCCTCCTTGCCTCCTTCTGCTAAGAGTCCTCTTACAATAGTTCCTTAGCCGGTCGCATTATAGCCTAAACGAGGATAGTCGTATCCTCTTTATCCGTAATCTCTTCTACCTACGCTCGTTTATCCTTATACTCGGTAGCGTACTAGTCCTACGTAGTATAGCCTAAGAAGGTATAGGCCTAGACAGCCTATAGAGCAAGGAGAGCCTACGTAGCGACGGTAGGTAGGGCAACTACCGGGGGAACGCTAAGTTAGTCCCGAGGATAGAATCTCTTTTTAGCGGCATTAATAGCTATACGAAGATAAGCCGGGAACTTAATCGGGTTACTATAGTTTATCTCCCGTTCTAACTAAGGTAGGATCTAGGATAGGCGTAGGTACTACGAGTCCTATCTATACTTAATCCCTTATAGGGATAGCGATTGACCGGCCTAGCTAAAGAAGCAGTAATTCCTCTTATTCCGATGTATAAACCCCTACTAGGTAAGGTTACTTATAATCGGGTATTTATAGGCGAAGTAAGAAACGTTACTATATTAGAAACAACAGTCTTTTAGTAGACTAGTAACCTATATTATATCGATACAGATGCTCGCCGGTTCTATAGATAAATATAGGCTATTAGAATTCGACGGCCCGGGTATAGGTAGATACTATATACCGTAAGTACCGGATAGGGCTCTAGCCGAGTTAGTAGGTACGGACGTCGTAGAGTAGTAGGTAGCAGATCCGTACCCGAGATTTTGGTTAGGCCCTAGGGGCCTAACCAAATCGGAGCCTAAGACAACTATACTATAATAAGCCTAAACTACGCTAGGCGGGTTTACTAGGCGTACGTTGCTGCTTCCTCTCCCTTAGAAGGCTTAGTAGAGGTCGAGTTAGAGGGTATTAAACTACTCGGTAAGAGCGTCTACTTTAGAGTTAAACTTATCGTTCTTCGAGGCCGGAGCCGTAATCGATAGTATATCCTTAAAGGAAGTCGAACTAGCGCCGGCTAAGTTCTCCTATAACTTACCGAGTCTAGCTACGGTAGTCGGATCCTTCGTATACCGCTAACCGTCTATCCCTTTAAGAAGCCTCTTTCTAGTAGCGAAAACCTTCTTAAAGTTATTATACGTCTTTAGTAACTTAGGGTATAGACTGAACTCTCCCTAAAGGACTATCTCTACTTTATTAGGTAGGCCCTTTAGAAAGAGCTTAGTACGGTTAAAGTTAGAGAGCTCCGCCGTAGAGTAGCGTCTAATAGCGGCGGTGAATTGCTTTAGAAAATACAGGTTGTTACTAGTCTCGTTGCGTAGGGTATTATATAGTTAGTTAAGGTACTCTCGGGAGGTAACGTTGCTATAGTAGTCCTTCTCGATATAATTAATAGTTACCTTCTCCTTAAATTCTACCTAGTTATTACCGGGCAGGTCGAGGCCTTCGATCTTAGAGCGGGTAACTATATCGTATTTAAGAAGAAAATCGTTAATAACCTCCTTTTCGTCCTTGCTTATATAGTACTTGTCCCTTATTATCTCGTAACGACGGAGAGCGTCTATAATATTGTTTCCGTTAAACGTAGGGTTACCGTCGGTACTAGGTATAGGCGGCTCCTTCGTAGACCTCTCGCTCCTTTTGGTGATTTTCTCTATTATACTAGCGACGCTAGAGGTTATTAAGGATATAACGTTTTAGTTTGTTATAAGGAGCTCTATAGCCCGGTACTATTCTTCCGCGCTTATCGGTTTCGGCGTAGTAGGATAAGCGGAGCTACTCGACGGAGTTAACGTAGGTATAGACGCCGAAGGTCTAGCTACGGCTAGTCCGGATCTAGATACTATATTAATAGGGCGGTTTCGGATCGAGATATTAAGCTATTAGTCGTACTCGTCCGAGTCTACGGAGGCGTTCTCGATCGAGTTAGCGTAGCGGGGGCTATTAGTAACGGGGTCGGAGTATTCGGTAGCTAACATCGTTCTCGTTCCTTAGTATATACGTATACGGGTTCGGTACGTTCTCGTTCTTTAGTATATATATATATATATTCGTCTTCAGTCTTGTTTTCTACCTTAATCTCCTTAGCTATAGGGTATTAGTACTTTAATCCTACTCCTTTCGGTTAGGCCCCGGGGGCCTAACTAAATCCTAACCCCTTTCGGTACCTATATTATAGTTAGTATAACTCAAATCCCGAATCCCCTCTTCCGTTCTACGATATTAGTCGGCCGCTCGCTCTTACGGCCTATACCTCGCCGTCGGCCTCCCTATAACGTCTATTATCTCTAAGGCTAAAGACCCCTTTCTCTAACGTCGCGTTAATTACTTTCCCTACCTTATGTTCGTAACCGTATTATATCGTAGCTTGCCCTATACCTGATTAGGAACTATACCCTCCCTTATACCGAATTAGGAACTACGCCCTACTATATCGTATCGTACCTTAACCTTATACCGTATTACCTAGTATAGGAACTACGCTCTAGGAACTGCGCCTAATCAATCTCGAACTTTGTCGTTTAATACTATACTATCTCGCACTACGTTATAATAGTCTCTTTTTTTAGAGTCAAATACGTTCCCTATTTCCTATCCTATCCCCTATACCTATTCCTTTTTGCCCTCCTCTTCTAACCTACAACTATTCCTGCTCTTGTATTTTGTATATAATAGCCCTACCTTCGGCTCTATTTATTACTATAAAGCCCTCTCTCCTACTACCGTCCTCGGGTAGACAATCGGATAGGCCCGGCTTATAGTAGGTCGTAGCGTAGCTCTGCGGTAAAAGGGGTAGGATAGGTAGAGGTCCGGAAGGACGCGGAAATGCCTATAGGTAGTAGGAAAGGTAATATTAGAAGACAAAGCGCACTATAGGGTAACGACATCAATTATAGTAGAGTAGGTATCTATATATCTACGTCCTGATTATGTCCCTTCTGTCCTCTATTATAAAAAAGAAGAAAAGTACCCTATATAGCTACCCGCCGGGAGTAGTACGGCCCTCCCGGGCCGTCCGGCTCTCGGCTCTACCCTAACGCCCTACGTAGAAGAAACACGCCTAGCCGCTTAATAATACGTCCGCGAAGAAGTGTCTCTAGACCTTAAAGCTATAGACGACCGCGAGGAGCTCCTAGTCGTACGTTTCGTAGTTTCGCTCCGCCGGCGATATCTTTCTTAATATAAAGGCGATAGGGTACTACCGGTCGTTATAGAGCTACGTTAGGATCCCGTATAGGCTATAGTTAGACGTATCGGTCTCTAGTCGTAGAGGCTTCGCCGGATCGTAGTAGCGGAGTATAGGGGTAGAAGTAAATATCTGTTTCAACGCCTAGAACGCCGCCTCCCTAGCCTCTGTCTACTAAAATTCGCCTTTCTTTAGAAGGTTAGTTATTAGGGCTATTACCTTCGCGTACCTAGCTATAAAGCGGCGGTAGAAGTTAGTAAATCTAAGGAATAACTACAGTTCCCTTAGGTTAGTCAGCGAGGGCTACTCGGTAATAGTAGCGACCTTCTCTAGGTCGGTATATATACCCTTACGGTTTACTTAGAATCTAAGGAACGCTACCTCGCTTTATACAAAGGTATACTTCTTTAGGTTAACGAATAATTCCGCCTGTTCTAGCCTAGCGAGTACCCGGCGAACCGCCTCCTAGTACTTTTCGATATTATCGTAGTAGATATAAATAAGGATATTATCGAGGTATACTACTAGGATATTATCGAGCAGCCTAGCAAGGGCCCGGTTAATATACGCCTAGAATATAGCTAGGGCGTTAGTTAGCCCGAAGGGTATTACCTTATACTCGAAGTATCTATATCGCGTTTGGAAAGCGGTCTTCTATTCGTCGCCTTCGCGGATACGGATTCGGTAGTACGCGTCCTTAAGATCTAGAGAGGTAAAGTACTTAGCGCTAGTAAGATATATAAGGCTTTCGTCGATAAGGGGAAGTAGGTATCGGTCCTTAATAGTAATCGAATTTAAGGCGCGGTAGTCGACGTATAATCGTAAGGTCCCGTCCTTCTTTAGTACGAACAATAGCAGAGCCCTAGTAGGGCTAGTCTTATATATAATCCGTCCCTACTCTAGCTCCTTATAGAGGTATTCCTAGAGGACTTCTAGCTTATACTAGGAGAGATAGTAGAGGGATCCGAAGGGCGGTTCCTTACTATCTATTAGTTCGATAGCGTAGTCGGTTGCCTTATAGGCCGGAAGGATCGCTACGGAGTCGTTATCGAATATATAGGGATATCCTTCTAATATAGTAGGTAGGGAGACTTGTTTTGCCTCGCCTTAATTAATTGCGTAAATCTAGAAGATCGAGCCCTAACTTCCCTAGGGGTTCGCTAGGCGTAACTACCCTACTATATAGATAGAGGAGGAGTCTTCCCTCGATTCGCGCTTTAATCTCTTTAGGGAGACCCTTTCGAAGCTAGAGATCGTAAGTCTCTATCGCTAGGTACCGGGACCGTTCTAGATATTGATGCCTAGGGTCTTCGTCGCGTCCTAAGTATTCGCGACGAGCCTAATTAGTTTTTTAGCTAGATAGGGGTCCGGTTAGGATTACCGCGCTTTAACAGGTAGTCTAGGCGAATATATCCTATCTTACTATACTTATAGCACTTTAGTCCCAAGTAATCCCCTTTATCTAAGGCGGCTTTTGCGGCTACGCCCGATTTTAGGGTTTCAGCCGAGTTAGTACGCGGTTCCCTAGCGTCTCTCTAGCGATCTCGATCTTTGGATTTTAGCTTATTACTACTAGTCCGCCCTTTACTACCTTAGGTCCTTGGGTAGTTCTTTTCGATCTAGGTCGCTAGGTTAACTAGCTTGTCCTATATTTTAGGGATAGAATTATAATCGACGATCCGTCGGCGGGTTTCCGGGTATAGCCGGGCGAAGAACTAGTATAGCTACTACTCTAGAGTATACTGTTTAAGCTATACCTTAAGAGTCTCTAGATATATTAGGGACTCTCTAGGAGACTAGTTAGTACGTTGTTTAGCGGATATATAGTCTAGGTACGCCTAAAGCAATTAAGCGTTAGGATCGTCTAGGAGATTAAGTAGGAACTACTTAAAGTAGTCCTAGGTTATATCCTCTCGTTCGGCCTCGGTTATCCGCTACTAGTATATATACTAGCGATCCCTTAGGGTATACCCCTTAGCGAGGTATTATATTGCCTAGGTATACCTCTTAGCTTCCCGTTAGAAGGATCGTAGATTCTAGAGGAATACGACTTCGTACGATATTATAAAGTCGCCGTATTCCTTTAAGGACCTCCCCTCGTATTCGCTAGGGGCTTTTACCGAGCGTTTAGGAAATATCGGTTTCTATAGTATATCGCTTATAGCCGCGGCTACTCTAGAGGTCGGCTACCTCTTAGATTAGTAGTAGACGTTCCTTTTCCGCCCGTAGGCGGGCGATATCTTTCTAAAGGTTGCTTAGCTCCTTGTATTCGACAATAATTTCTAGCTCGGAATCGTCTGCGTCTTCTAGCTAGATACTAGCGAGAGCTTCTATAGATTCCTCCTAGTTACTCGTCCTACTTCGATATCCGTAGAGGAAGATTATTTAGTAGAGGCCTGTTCTAGCATAGAGGGGTTCCCCGGCGAGTCGCTAGGATTCTGTCTAGTAGAATATCCTCCTACTATTATTCGGACCTTTCCCTTATAGTTAAGGTACAAGAGTTATTATATAATAGTCCTATAAGCGTAAGGGTATATATAATAGACGTCCGAGGTATAAAAGGTATAAATAATATACGGCTTACTATCTAAGGTACAATAACTCTACCCTTCCTTCCTAGAGGAGGGCCCTCGCTATATATATAAGCTATTCTATTATCTACTCCCCGCTACCGGCACTACCTCCTCTTAGGTAGCAGCCGATAACCGGTTCCCTTAGGAACCCTCTTAATTTAGAACGTCCCTAATTGGTAGAGTATCCTTTCTATACCGGATCGCCGGGGGTCCGCAAGGGCTTCCCGGCCTGTACGGCACGCCCCGCCTGCCTTGCCGGGGGTTCGCTAGGGCTCCTCTACCTTAGTATGTTACAAGAGGGCTATAACTATAAGAATCAAATAGAGTTTAGTAATAGTTATAAAGCTCCTAGAGTTAATAAAAGAGTACTCCTACCTATACAAGGGTAATAGATTTAAGTTTTAGGTATTAAATACTATAGTTAAAGCGATACGCCTCTATACCGCCGGCGAGATATAGAAGGCGCGTCTAGATATAGAGAAGGTTACGAGTAAAATACAGAATCTCTATTATAACTAGAAGATATAGACTTTCTATCTTAACTAGAGTAGATAGACTAAGGATCCGGTTGCTAGCTATCTATCTGCGCTAGATTAAGTACTCGATACCTTTTTTAAGAAATATAAAGACTACAAGAAGTTCTATACTAAACTTCTTAAGTATAAAGCCGAGTTAGATATATTGTTTTGTAGCTCTAGTATAACTAGCGATAGTATAATTAGGATTAATACTACGGCTACGGATATCGATATAGATAGCTAGTTATCTATAGACTCGGCGTCTTCTACCTTATCGATAAGCAATACTACTAGAGATAGTTTTAACCTATAAAGGGCCGCTATTATAAATAGTAGTCGGGCTACAAGGAATATAGGAAGATAGTTAGCTCGAGAGGTAGTAGGTAGAGGGATAGAAGGTCTTATTACTACCCTATACGAGGGTATAGAAGTACTATATCTAATACTACTACTTAAGCGTTAGTTAGCCGAGTTGTTAAGGACAAAGCAGTTTAAGAAGATAGATAGATACGATAGATACGTAGCTAGGAAGGGGTTAAGGAAGAAGGGCGTTACAGAAGTTAATTACTTTGTTAGTAAGGATATAGAGGATGAAGTTAAGTAGATAGAGAGTATTATTAGGCGACTATTCCTTACTAACGCATACAAAGAAATCGTTAGACCTAGCGTAGATTAGAGATTGTATCTATTAATTTACTAGCTTATTAATAGGCTAAGAAATATATCTACATTAGTCGGTCCCTTCTATAGGCTAACAGCTATAGTAATTATTCTTATCGGCTATAAGTTCTAGTAATAGCTCTATTACGCCCTGTATAGTAAGGAAGTTATATAACGTAGTATATATATACTAGTCTTGCTTAGATAAGATAACTAAACTCTAGTATAGCCTTAAGTATTTAGAAGTACTGCTTAAATACCCTAAACATACGCTCTACTACGTTCTATAGCGATAAATATCGGAGATTAAATAGCTCTTTAGACCTTTCCGGCTTTAATCTAGTAATCTAGACTTCTTATAGGTAATATCGTATACCGCGATAGGAAGCCAGAGTTAGAGGACTATTTGTATAGCTAGTATCTGTAAGATAATATATCCTATTAGTTATAGTAAAGCTATGCCGTAGTACTATGTTATTTAAAACTTAACTATCGTAAGCAGATCCCTCCTAACTAGGTAATACGAATATAAACACTCTATTATAATAAACAATAGCGAGTACATTCTATATTAAATAGCCCTTCCGGTTCTAGTATTAATAAGCTTCTTCTAGTTTATAGTATATATTAATATAACTCCTATCTAGTAACCTAATAGCGTCCTTAAAACATAGCTAGTATTTCTATTTTTAGGTCTCTACTATAGTACGTCGGCATCCTACTTTGTTACTAGCTTAATAACTATCCGGTATAGTTTAATAAGCTTAAGAAGTACTATATAGAAGAGCTTATATATTATAGATATTAGATAGCTAAATGTCTCGGCTACGTTACAATAGGAACGGTTCTACGCAACTATATAGAGGAATAATAACAGTTTCTACAGGCTAAATATATCGTATTTACCTATAAGTATAATAGTACTATAGAGTTCCTCGAATTGTCTAGGTATAAATCGATAGAACCGTCTTATTTGTAGTCGCTAACCTATTAACTCTTGTAGTTTACGCTCGCTAGTAAAGCGATCGGTATATATTATCCGGATACCTCCTAGTATATAGTTAAGGACCTCTCTAATAGCTTGTAGGGCAACGATAGTAGTAATAATATAAAGCCGGCGCGCTATAGTAATACGGCGCTCTTCGAGTTGATCTATGCCCTTACCGTCCGTACCGCCCTTACCGTCCGTACCGCCCTACCGCCCTACCGCCCTACCGCCCTACCGCCCTACCGCCCTACCGCCCTACCGCCCTACCGCCCTACCGTCCGTACTGTCCTACCGTCCGTCCCGATAGCGTTAATAACGTTTATTATAGGTCCTTATACTTAGAAGCGAGAAAATAAGGTTAATCTAGTTATAAGACGATTTAGCGTCTTTTTTTAAATTAAGTACGCGAGCCTTGCCCCTTTTATAGCAGATCGGCGTAGTATCTATATTATAGCTAGAAGCCAGGCTTCTTATAGCTCAAGATAGGCTTAAACGCGCTCTAATAGCCCTAAGTTTACTAGGCTCGAATTAGAATAGGTTGTTAGTACCCCTCTAAGAGATAGAGGCTAGCTAATACAGTACGCTCTTGTATAGAAGACTAATACTATAGGTGCTATTAAGCGCTTAGAACGCTAATTAGAAACAGCATAAATCTTAAAGAAACATCAGTACATATCTAGAGAAAGAGTATAGCGGAGGTCTATAATTCATTTATGATTTCGATACTCTAGAATCTATCTCTAAACCTAATAGGTATCCCTTACCTCTTATACTAGAGATCTTGAAATCATAGGGAAGGAAGGCTATATAGATTACAAAAGTAGATCTAGTTATAGCCTTCTATTTATTATTTTTATATAGCTTATAGATATAAATGTAAGACTACGTTTCAGACTCATTTTGGACTCTTCAATAGCTAATATGTCCGTTTGGTCTTTCTAGAGCATATAGATATAGCCTACTTCGACCGCTACTAGTACCTAATTAATTCTTCTAAAGCTTTAGGTAATTAAAGCCTTAGTATAAAAGCCAAGGAATATATAGATAGATTCCTAGTTTACTAGGTACGATATTGCGGCCTTCTCTATATAACTACTAGTAACTAGTATACTAACTGGACAAGTATCTTCTAGCGTAGATTCTACTAGTCAACGGGCGTCTATAGAGATTAAGTTTCGCTTACCTATAAACAGATAGAAGCCTAGAGGATTCAAACTAAGAATATAAGCCCATTTCCGAAACTTTATTATTGGAAGAAGTAGCCTATCTCTTTAGGTAAGCTTACTCTTAATAGGTATTTTTATACAGCCTTTAGTGTAAGTCTCTTCTGTATGAATCTAGAATTAGACGGGAATTTAGCGTTAGATGCCTTAGAAAGAGCTACTATATTTATGGAGAAGATAGGGAAAGATTAATAAGATATACTAGACTAATCTAGCGGAGTCCGTTTAGAGATAAGAGAAAAACGCCCGCTTCCGTTTATTAAGAAGGGGATTAGAGTATAGTTAGATCTCTATAACTATATAACTATACGTCTAAAGAAGAGCGTTAATACTAAATGTATAAAATGTGTTATAAACCCTAGAGCCGAGGCCGAGGCCGAAGGAGAAGAGATATATTTATACTAAGTAACGTATATAATAGAACTTATATAGGTTCATATCGGGTATAGGTAGAACTATATTACACTCAATTCTTTATGTTAGGTTTGTTGATAAGAAGAATCTTATAGTGCTATATGTAGCATAGAAGGATATAGACAGTGCTCGAAGGTCTTCTCTCTAGTATCTATATTACCTAGTATTCTGAACTAACCTACTATACCGAAAATAACAAACCCGACTAAAAAGATCTCGCGATAGTATATACTATTGTAGGGCTTAATTCGAGAGCGACAGGTAGGGACAAAAGGCTAGGGGAATTGACTAATTCTAAGACCTTCGTAGCTATTGGAATCGAAACTAGGCTTAACAAGATAACAAGAGGGTTTTTCTACGCATCCCTACCAGTTTAGGGCAGGGGAAGGAGGGGGTCATTAAAAAGGGCGAGCCCTTAGGTAGTAAGACTCCTATACATACGTTGTTCTCCTATAACACAGGACAATGTAATATCTACTCCTATACAGATAGCTATAAAGCTTACACTAGAGTATAGAGTAGATAACATCTTATAATATAGTAGATTCATAGTACTATATACTAGTAATAAAGCTAGAGTTATAAACGTGTATCTATACTACTAGTAGAATAAGAGAGAAAGATAGTATAATAGCCTAACAAAAGGAAGCATATAAGTAGTAGTTATTCTATAGAGAGATACCTAAGCTACTATTAGTATGAACGGTCTTCTGTTTATTATCATAGTATAATAGTTTATAGAATCGAACTTGTAACCTAACTAACTTAATTATTCTTATATAACTATAGATCAGACCATAATTCTTTATTAATATAGATACAGAGGCTTTAATGACTAGCTAGTAGGGTAGACTAATTAGCACTATATTGTTAGCTGTAATAATGTCTACCTTTAGAAACCTATAAAAAAGCTTTTCTATATAGTAACATCTTTTAAGATATTGATCCTAAGTGAAAGTCTAAGCGCGACCCTGCCAACTAAGGGCGACCTTATCGTCTAGGCGAATCTAACCGGCTTACGTAACATGTAGGGGTTACGTATAATATACAGAGGTTACGTAACATTGAGTAGTTCTATAACGTTTAGCGGTTACGTACCTAGCTATTCTAGAGATATAGTTAGGGGGTAATTCTAACGTTAGGTTAGATAATAGAATCCTAGAGAGAACTCTAGAAACTTCTAGAGATAATTATACGACTCTTCCCAGAGTCTCTAGAAACTTCTAGGGATAAGTTTACAATACTTCCAGGGTATGCTACTCTAGAACAAAGTTCAGAGACTTAGAGTATTAGATCTTCATCAATTGTGCCCAAAGCTATATTAGTACTAGTAGTCCAAGTACGCTACAATGAGAATATAGAACCTTCTAGCGACTAAGCCTAGAAGATGAGAGAAGACCTAATAGCCTTCCTGGGTAGACAATTATATGCTCTCTAGTTCTAGTTTTTGTCAATATACATACCCCCTAGAGTAGTACGAGCTGTATTCTATATTCCTACGCAGTATTACGACTTTTCTACAATATCTCCCTAAATCTAACTTTTTCTTTGTATTATAAAGCTTGTAGTTCCTAGTATTATAATAGCCTATCCTTACGGTTTTGTCACCTCTTTTCTTCGGTTTAGTCTCAAAATATTAGGTTATAAACTAGAAGTATAGATACCCTCTCTATTTTAGCTGGTAGGGCGATTGATTGTTAAGCAAAAAACACGTTGTATCATTATATGAACAGATAGCTACATCGACCGCTTTCCCCTAGAGACACCTAGAAGGGCCAGTTTTACTAGAAGAGTCCGCTTTTTATCTAACGGTATCCTAATAGGTCGTTCTATTAGGCTATCTTATTCTAAATCATAAGGACTAATAAGCTTGTGTCGTACGCAGTTTCCTCTAATTGGGTTCTTGAGTTTTCTACCTTTTAACAGTAGTATTACTTTTGAATTTCTTCTAAGCAGCCGACAGAGAGATGGATAATGCAGGACCAAATAACCCCGACATACTATATTAGAGACCGATCGACCCCGGCTCGACTAGTCCAAGACCTTTTCAATAGCCTATCTAGCTGTAAAGTATACCGTAGTTGTAGGTCCTATATCCGCGCATAGAGATGTCCTAGATATAGTGTATATCTTGTTTCTATAGAACTACTGTCTAGTAGTACCGTCTACTTCGAGTTATAAAAGGAAGTACTAAAATCATTAGTTGGCCTATTCTAGAGTATTTTCTACCTTTAAGGCCCAGATTTGCTTCTAAGTGTATTGCTATATATATTGCCGCAAGTGTTGCCGCGAGTGTCGCCGTATATATTGCTATATATATCGCTAGTTAGCGACGAGTTTCTTCCTTAATATAGTAGATTATAACAACTTCTTAACTATTAACGAAACGTAGGAGAATGTCTAACTCAACGTATATATAAGATAAGGTCAGTACTTATATCGTAGCTAAAGGAGAAGGATAAGGAGTAAGAGCAAGAGTAGGAGTTCTATACCCTTAGCAGCGATAGTAGTAGCGATAGTAATAAGATACGACAACCTAAAGCTAGCGAGGCTAGACTAAAGTCGTGTATTACTACTACTAGAAAAGGGAAAATACATATAGTAGTATTACGGCAAACCCGAAATACTCGATCTTACTAGTCCATAACTACCTACATATAACGTAGGCATAGGTGTAGGTATACGTATATATGTACACGTATACGTATATACTAGAACTATCGTAGAGCTCTCGTTAAGCAAGTTAGAAGATTCTAGTAATTTAGTAGGTAGTATATAGAGAGCTAAACTATAAAGAGACAAGCTCTTTATAGGTAATTAAAGGTATATAGAGCTCGAGCTCGAAGAGACGATTAACTGCCTACATAGTAACGAATTAGACTTAGACGTAGACTTAGGCGCGGACGTAGACGTAGACTTATCGCTATCTATAAAGACAACGCTAAAGTAATAATTTATAACTATACCTACTAGATCTATACTTCTAATATACTACTGCTCTGCTTCGACTTTATTATACAACTAGGTTAATACCTACTACTCGCTTACGTACTTATAGAATATAAGACGTTTAATAGCTATAACTAGGTATTTTAGCAGTTAAAGGCGCTGTTTAAGGAGTACGAGATTAATAATACAAATGTTATTATCTATAATCGCGATAGGGCTACTATAAATGCTCTGAGCAATATATTTCTATCTACTAACACTATACTATATACTATATACCTAGTATATAGATACAGCAGTACAAGCTAACGTATATAAGCTATTCGGATAGTAGAAGGATAAGTATACTAATTGATATATCGCTAGCGAGCTTATAGAAGAGTCTATTTAGCTCTATAAGACGTATCGCTATATACTAATAGAAGAAGCCTTTAACAGAGCCTATATAGGTAGCTATCGACGACCGTACTAAATATGGCGAGTATAACGATTATAATACCAACGATAGCTTTACTACTATAGAAATAGCTATATTTAGGGCTGCTAAGATCGACGCAGAGTTAGAAGAAGAGCTAGATATTATCTTACGGCTGCTACTACTTTATACTAAGAACGCTAAAGCTATTACTACTATAGTAAAAGATATACTAGAGCGCTAGTAAAAGGTTTAGCACTACCTATAGACAGTATAGTAGCTATATAAGAAGCTCTATATCAAAGTATAGACTAATTAAATACAGTACTTTAGTCTTGATATATTATTACTTAGTAAGGGTACTTATACTAGGCTGAAGGCGTAGACTATATTAACGTTCTTCTATAAGCTAGGGCTATATTATAATAGCTATCTAGTTCGATATAGAGTAGAGCTCTCTATTGCGTAGAATACTACAAGTACAAAATATATTACCAAGCTATTCTATAACGGTATAAATATAATAATTTATACCTAGGATTTGAACTATATCTATTAGTAGAAGTTGAAGCCTAAGTTAGAGCTAAAAGTATATATAGCTAATAGAGAATTTTAACGTCCTTACTATACTAGTATATTTACGTGTACGATAGAGGTCAACTGCTTATATATACTTAAGGGCGTCGAGATACTCTTAGTTAAGGTATTTCTTAAGTTCTGGATTATTCTAGGTATAACTAACTTAGCGCTATTACTAGTAAGAAGACATCTACTTAAGCTAGTACAATACCTTTGTAAGCATAATACGAGGATAGCTCGCTTATATATAGTAGGTATAGGTACTACTACTAGATAACCTAAGCTAATTAGTACTAAGCTTAACAATCCTAATAACCGTTACTTACTTAGCGACGGCAACGATAACGAAGCTACTTAACTTACGCGCCGTAACGGTAGGCCTTAAGTACCTATCTAATAGTAGCTAAACCGCTGTATTTGTAAGCAGGGAGTATGTAGTAATATATAGAGCGTCCTTCCTACCGAGTAGGAGAGTCTACAAACTAATTCTTGCCCTTCGGAAAGGAGAGGGCGGCGTTGTATAATATACCTATACGCTAAGTATACGCTAACGCTGCGCTATACGGGAGGTCGCCCGATAGCCGATCGCCTAATAGGTCGGCTAGCGTTGCCGCTATAGCCCGGCCTGCCTTAGGCCTAAATACCTAACCGCTCCCCTAGACTATATGCCTATAGGGCCTAGCTGTTATAGTGTTACTATACTAGAAGGTAGAAAGTACTATATATATAGTATAGGCTACGTCTATTAGTAGGTATATCTATCTTAAGAGTAAGATAGTATACAACTCGCGCTATAAGTATAGGGTCCCTTATAGTAGCTATAAAAATTAGTATAGTACTACTACTTCTCGACTAATAATAGTACTAACAAAACGGAGCTAAGCAATATATATACCTTCCCTAAATAGCAAGCTTAACTCGCCGATATATAGACTTAGATAAATACTCTAGCTTAGTAGATACTATAAATACCGCTATTATAGCCGGTATATAGGCGGCGTAGCCGTAGTAGCGGCGGACGTAGTAGTAGTAGACGCAGTAAATATAGCAATAGTAGTAGTATTAGTAATAGTAGCCGTCGTAATAGTAGCTACGCTAATAGTAGATATAGCGGATATAGTAGACATAGCGGACGTAGTAGATATAGTAGATATAGTAGACGTAGTAGGCGTAGTAGGCGTAGTAGACGTAGCGACGGCAGTAGTAATAGTAATAGTAGCTATAGTAATAGTAGCTATAGTAATAGTAATAGTAGCTATAGTAGTAGTAGCTATAGTAACAGTAGCGGACGCTATAGACGCTATAGACGCTATAGATAGAGTAATAGCGGTAGAAGAGATAGAAACCGAGGTATATAGCTATTAGCTATACCTATATATATCTATAAGGCAGAGTAGGCCTATATTCAAGAAGCAATAGGTAGAAGAGTTAGAGAGTAGTAATAGCTATAGGGACGATAAGGACAGTATAGAGCTAGTAATACCTTTACGCTTATACTAATATATTAGTAGGCTACGATTTAGGCTACGATTTAGGCTACGATATAATAACGCGGTACGAGATATACGAGATATATACGAGACTAGCTAAAAGATATATAGAGAATTAGGATTGAGTATAGTAGGTAATATAGCTAAAGGCAGCGGCAATCGCATTTTTGGCTTAGAATTGGTTTAGTAGCAGCTACCTTAATAGAGTATTAGATAGTATAGTACTATTAGAAAAACCTATAATTCTAGTATATTATTGCTACAGTTGTACTAATACTTTACGATATTAAGTATATAGTAGTATATACTACTGCCGTCGCTGTCGTAATATATCGTAGTTATAGTAAATACTTGGATAGTTTGCCTAAGGTAGAGAAGATACCTAAGGCAAACTTTAGGCTCGACGTTTAAAACTTATTAGCCCGACGTTTACAATAGCCTAACTCTAGGCGCTAGTAATAGTAAATATATATACTATATACTATACTTACTATAATTAATAGGAAGGGTCCTACTTACAAGCTAGACTATAAGCGGCAACGTAGAATAATCCTTGAGAAGTCTTATTACCTTACTATAGCAATAGGACGAGTTTGTCGCCTATAAAAGGAATAAGTAGGAGGATATCTAGCAAAGCCGCTATAATAAGCTAGGCCCTTAGATATTCGATAATAAGGACCTACTATAGTACTAAGGTATCTAACTTATAGAGTACTTTTAGTAAAAATAAGATACTAAAACTAATCTACTAGTCGCTATACTAGCCGGAACTAAAATAGGATGTAAAAGTATACTATAAGACTTATAAGGTATACTAAAAAGTAAAAGTACTAAGAATAATACTATAAGGCAAATTAGAGTTACTACTGATCCTAGAAAACGTATAGGAAGAAATCGTACTAGACTTTGTTACGAAAATCGCTAGAGAAGTAGAGGGTATTATAGGTCGCCCTAATAGGAACAGGAAACAAACAAAAGAAACGTATATAGTATAAGACAAACTATTATAACCCTAGCAACCTGATTAACTAAATCCTACCTAAGTAGGCCTCTGCCGCTAACAAAGCCTTTAGTCTATAGTAGGTACTAGTAAAGGGACTTACTTGTTATAAGGAATTTTGGGCTAGGCGGACTAGCAATATAGGACCTCTACCTTATTATCGGATGACTAGCCTTTATTCTAGACTCTATACTTAGCCTACATTATAATAGTTCCCTACTAGAAGAATAGGTTATATAGAACTCTAAGAAATAGGGCGCTCTATATACTCTAGAGAGAAACCGCAAAATAATAGTATATCTATAGAGGCGCGAGAGGCGTCTAAGTGCTAGAGAGCTACCTTAAAGAGAGCTAGTTATAAGTAGGTCGTCGTCTTAAGGTTCTATAAGCCTAGGCGACGACACGTTGCCTATAGCCTAGTCCTTATCCTTAGCGCTCTAGTCCTACTCGTCTTCGTTATAATTATCGTTAAAACGATACGATAGCTTAGGGTTTTTAATAGGTTATAGGTTTCGCCGAGTATAGCAAGGAGTAGTGTAGATAGAACGAGGAGCCTAGAAGGAGCGCTAGCTACGATCGTATAGGTATATAGCTTAGTCCAAAGCCTTAGCGGCGATATTTTCTAGTATATTAAAGTTATATCTAGTAATATAGCTAGGTAAAGGGATTTACATAGTATTAAGGATATAGTATAAGGAGTATATAGCGCTTTGTTCGTATATAGGAGCAACCTATATACTTTGACCTCTATACTAGGAGTATAATATCGGCCGAGAGGCTATTATAGGGTCGCCGCAATAACAGGATAGTATATTATTAGATATATCTTAGCAAAGATACTACTTATAACAGTATAGGCTAGGCTTAGGAAGGCGTCCTAAACGAAGTTAGGCAACGTTAGTCTATACTCTAGAGATAGCTCGTAGATCTTCTTACTATAGTAGCGAGAGGTTATAGAGGTTCTGGCTACTATAGGCTAGTCCTTATTATTAACGGCACTTAAAGATAACTTTAAAAACTATAAGAGCTTATTCTCTAATATACTTAACGAATCTAGGGGAGAAGAAGCGACATATTAAAAAGGCTTGAAAAAGCAACTTTGAACGAAAGGATAGAAAAGAAGTACTTAAAAAAGCACTTTAATATAGCATCGATACCGTCCTGGATAATATAGCGAAGCTGCGTTCTTTCGTACTATAAACTGGGGTCCCGATAACACGATCAATCTTAGCAAGGTACCCGGAGAACTACAATGAGCTTCTTTCTAGCGCTTATAAGCTATAGCTATTTTAGAGGTCGGCTACGCGATATCTTTCTACAAATCGCTCGGCGCCTTATATTTAATAGTAATCCTCTATTGAGATTAGTCCCTATCATCTAGCTAGATCCCTGCTAGGGTATTAGCGGATTCCTCGCCAAACGTATTCTATAATAGAGGTCCGAGGTATAAGAGGTATAAACAATATATAGCTTACTATCTAAGGCATAATAATTCTATCCTTCCTTTCCTAGAGGAAGGTTATTACTATATATACAAGCTATACTATTACCTACTCCTCGCTACCGGTACCGCCCTCTTAGGTAGCGATCTTAACTTGGGAATGTCTTTGATTAGGGAGGTATCCTTCTTATAACCGATCGCTAGAGGTCTACAGGGCCTCTAATCTTATAGCGGTCCGCTAGGGCTTTCTGCTCTTAGTATACTTAGAAAGCTTTATAGCGATAGTTTTTATACAGAAATTTATATAAATCCTTTAGGAGAGTATACTTCCTTTGCTATAATCTACGCTTTTGAAGTTATCTATTATTAGAAATTTAAAGTAAAAGGCTGTTCTCTATGCCTAATATTATAGTAACTAGAGCTTTAAGTACTATAGAACGATTATAGATGCTTTCTATAGTACTATAATAGCCCTTCTCGGTTAAAACTGTACATCCTCTTATAATTTCTAAGCCCTTTAGGCGTACAAAAATGAAGGCTTTATTGCTTGTCCCTATTGCCTAGTAGGGCACTCCTATATGCAGTAGAATATAGCTTAACGAAAATTGAGTCTTTATAATAAACGGATTACTATATTACTCTACTCTACTTAAATTAAATATATATACTAGAACGCGCTATATACCTATTATATACTTGTTTGTATTAGCAACCTTTGCCCTTATGTCCATATATTTTGCTTGCTTTTATTGCTCTATATACCTTCTATACCTTAATATTCAAGTTTAGCTGCTATAGATATTATAGAGCAGGCTCTATATACATTCTTAGTAATAGTAAAGTAGTAGAGTTTGTTAATCGCTTAAGCGCTATTAAAGCTTACTCTTAGATGCCGACGCAAGCATATAATCCTTAGGATACTAAAAGACTAACGTATTTATATTAGTAAGTCACTTGATCTTTGTATAGAACTATAGTAGTATATACTTCAGTTGATAGGCTATATACTAGTCTTCTTAAATATACTATACAGAGTATTAGAGAATAATGTTAGAAACACTAGAAGTTAGTAGGAGATCTGTATACTTCCTATAATATTATTAAGTGACTAGCAGACGGCCTCGTCCTAGACAGCTATATAAAGCTTACTATATATTAAGAATAGTATGTCTACTAGTAACGGCAATATAAAATATACTTCAATATATATTTCATAGTATAAACTAGACTTAGCTATATATAATATTAGCAACCTTAAGTAATAGTAGTAAAGTCCTTTAGTCTATATACTAACTAGAACGTAGTTAATAGTAGAACTCTTCTTCGAACTAACTCTAGATACTATATAAGCTGGTTAGTACCTATATAGTACATACTATAGATAGCTATTTGCTACTAGTATAAAAAGAGTATATAAGAATAAATATATCGTACTTTTACTAAGAATACCTATAGTTTGGTTCCAGAGACACTAATAGTTAATATCGAATAATTTGGTAATAATAGTTATCAGTAGGTAGTACAGAGTAATAGCTATCTACTTTACAGCCTTTTTCTGGATAGGCTATATACTAATTAACTTTCAGAAGAAATGTAATACTTATTAAGGTATTGCAATTAGGTATCTTTCTAGGCTTATAGCCTGCGAGGTATTTTAGAGATATTTCGAGTATAAGTAGGTACTTGATTAGTAGGACGAGTAGGAGTAGAGAGTAAATAAATGCTTGCTATCTAGAATTCTATCTAGAGGTAGCTCGAAGGCGCCTAAGCACTAATTAGAAATAAGATAGAGATAGAGGATTATCTCTACCTCTACCTCTACCTCTATCTCTACCTCTACCTCTATCTCTACCTCTATCTCTATCTCTATCTCTATCTCTATCTCTATCTCTATCTCTACCTCTATCTCTATCTCTATCTCTATATCTTTCTCTTAATTACCTAGATGCCTCTACCTCCGTCTCTATCTCTTAATTACTTAAGTAACTTGTCTTATCTTAGTTCTTCTTAAAGTAGGTAGGGATAGGTCACTAGGGGTCGTTTGCCTTAAAGTGTTGTATATACTTCGTTTAGAGTAGAAGGAGGTCGTTCTATACGAATTAAAGATTCTCTTTAGTAAGAAGGTAAGTTAACATACTACTTTCTAATTACTATAGAACAGCCTCCTTCCCTTTAAAGCGAAGTATAGATTAGAAAAGGTAGAAGCAAAGCAGTAATATAAGATATATAGTAGGCTAGAAGCTCTAGAGAGTATATATAAAGGGCCTTACCCTTATAGAATACTCTAATTATTATATCCTATATAGTAGAGCACGCTAGATCTGCTAGACTTAAGATATTACTATCTCGAAGGAGTAGCTATATAGCTACCTGTCTATATATCTATTGATCTATATACCTATTTGCCTATCTATCTATCTAAACTTATAGGCTACCTTAGTAAAGAAAAGAAAGAGAAGAAGGATAGAGAAGAAGGAAGAATAAGAAGAAGAACTAGGAGAGGAAGGAATAAAAGAGGAAGAAATAGAAGAGGAAGAAATAGAAGTAGAAGAAGAACGAGGAAGAGATAGAGAATATAACAAGATTAGTATATATATTCTATACTACTAAAATACAAGCCTATAGGCTCTACTAGACTTATATATCTAGTAGTTTCACAATCTTATTTCTAAGAAAACATCTGTCTAGAGGTCTATATAGTCTGTATAGGTCTGATGCTACGCTCTAGGCAGGCGGGAAGTACGTGGGTTACGTCACTAGGATTGATAAACCGTAGCGAGCTGTTGCTTCAGCTCATATATCTTTCGACATTCCACTCGAAGGAAGGCCTTGCTATTTGACGCCCGATCCGTTTCTACTTATGGAAGTACTCACGGTTATTTGTGTCAAGTAACACAACGGAGCTTTCTTAGCCAGTGCAAGGCATCTCTGTAGGCCATACGCATCTGTGCAAGCGCCTGTGTAGCTAGATGAAGTGCTCTGCACCAATCGCAACTCGTTCAGGCCCCCTGTCTTGAGACGCGGATGCAGCCGAAATATGACGCTACTGGCGTCACGCGGATGAAATTAACCAGGAAGCAGGTGTGGAGCTTGTTGACTCGCGACGGGAACTGGAGATATCCATCAAATGTGGAACAAAGAGCATTCTTATTGTTACTGTGCCTATGAAAGTGACAGAAGCGTATCGCTGTGTGCGACTTTGATACAGCGACCAGTGTGTCTGCAACTGTGGATACCAACGCACCAGGTAGCGAGCGGCATTTCACTTGCTTACCTTATAAAAGTGAGTCGCATTCCTGATTGTCGTCCAGAGCAGCAGCAGCAGCAGCAGCAGTCTTCGCTCACCGTGCCTGCCCTCATTGTCCGACCCTTCCTTGCTTCTTTTTGTTATCCGTTTCTCCTCAAATCTACTGCCGTATCCCCGAGTGTCTGGTACACCCGGCTTACCTGTAGCATCCATCTATCCATCCATCTACCCATTCAGCTTGCTTTCCACCAGCACCTCACGATTAATTGGTAATTCATAATACACATCAATCGCGATACAGCACAGGATATCCTCTTCCAGTCAACAGCCACCACTCCACGATCGCATCATATAGCACAACCCATACCACCAGGATGGGCATCGTCGACGGCATCCGGGATGGACACGGCGGCGTCGTCGGTGGAGTTGCACGCCTCACCCTACGATTTCTCCAATTCGTCATGGCCCTCACAGTTGCCGGCCTGTATGGCGTGGACCTCCAGCGCGGCCGCAAAGCTGGCGTCGCAGCAGACGGGAAATGGGTGTATGCAGAGGTTGTAGCTGGATTGTCCGCCGTGACCATTCTGATCTATGCCATCACATTCGCCATGGACTTCCACCACTTTTGCTTTGCCTGGGACTGTATCCTGTTGTGAGTCCCCGAGCCTGCTCCCTTCAGCTTTCTCCCTTCTGATGCTGATGTCATGTGCGCCCAGCATACTGTGGACCGCACTCTTTGGTCTCTTCGGCAAGATCTATATCCCCGCAAACCCCACTCCCGAGCAACACGGCCAGCAGAGAATGAAGAGCGCGGTGTGGGTGGATCTGGTGAACATGCTGCTCTGGTTCATCACGGCCATTTGGTTGACGGTGCGCTTCCTGACCCGTAATCGACGAACTTTGCACACCGGCCGCGCCATTGTGTAGAATGGTTTGGATGCGAAGCTGGCGAGTATGGAGGTGGGCAAGGTCTGATGAAGAGGGTTGGAGAGTATACTCCTGGCAGACATGGTCTGCTCGAGGGCGAATACGTGGAAAGATGGATGGATTGGATCGAATGGGCAGGACGAAGGCCGGAGGAGCGTGGTTTCGAGGAGTGCATTGTCATTGTCAGCGAGGAATTGTGATACCCCAGCCTGTGCTTCGCCGTTGGTCGCGTCTCGTATGCTTTGCCCGAGGTCGTCGTATTTCGTACTGCTACCTACCTAGATGCTCAGTACCTTTATTAAGCGTGATTGGTCCATTCTCAAATTCCCAGTCCTCGTCCTTGATCATATAGAAGAACGATGAGGCGGGGACAGTTGCCTAAGGTCCATATATGTATGGAGAGTGATTGTATGACATGAAGTCAAGAAGGTATTACCTATCTTCACCAAGGATGACGACCTCCTATTTGGTGCCCTCTGCCAATATGCCGTGGAGCCGCTCAACTCGGAGGTCGTCAGCGTGCCAAGACGTCTGCAGCGACGGCGGAGCTGGAAGTGAGGGACTTCGCGTTTGAGGGAGAGCACTCTACCTCCTACAACAACGCCGTGACGCTACTGCAAATACTGCTGCTCCTGCTACTCCCACCACCACCACCACCGCCATCTCGTTATCCTCCTCCGCCACGCCCACACCGACGACCATGTGGAGGTAGACAGCACCGTCCACTCCCACGGCATGCGGATTGTCGCTCGCTTGCAATGTTCCTCTCGAACCTGGTGCAGCGAGCCCAGCAGCTGATCGATCCCGCTCAACTCCCCGGTCCTCTCGCCAACTTCAACTCGTCGAGCTCTGGAAAACCATCCAAGGCGCAGCTGTTTCGACTTCAATTTAGAATCCCTGAAACGCAGAACCCGCTCTACGAAATCACCGCCGAGCTCACTCTTCCAGGCAAGAAGAAGGGCAGCACGTCAAAGTCGCAGCCCGGAAATTGGGATAAGGACAATTGGGATCGCGAGCGAGGCACGCACTATGTGGGCCAGTTGCATCTAAGCGAGCAGTTTCTCTGCTTCTCTACCGTCCAGACGTCCTTTGTGAGCACTGCCAGCACGAGTGCGAGCAGTGGCTTCACGGGGAGAACACATGGGACAGGACCAGCTGGCAATGGTTTCACCTTACCATTGTGCGCGGTACGGAGAGTCGAAAGACTACATACTCAGGCCTTCCAATTCGCGTTGGCTATCACCACTTGGAATGGCTTCGAGGCTGGAGGTGATGGCACACCCGGTGCTCCAGCTCCGCCGAAGCTGACTATACAACTTGAGGGCAGCCGCCAACAATGCGATCGCTTCTGCGATGGCCTCAAGAGGGGTCTGAGGCAGGGCATCAAAGACGTCGATAACATGCGAATGGTCGCGCAAGAGTGCTATTCAGAATACTTTCTATACAATGAGTTCGAGGACACACCAGCAGAGACGAAGCCAGACGGCACAACTCGGGCTCCGCCGGATACCGGATTGGGCAGCATATTCAAATACCCAGGCAATGCGCGAAAGCTGCGTGATAGGAGCAAAATGAGGCTGTGGCATGAGTATCTCAAGGAGAATGGGCGCAATACGACGCTCGTGCGACAGCCTGATTTCCACAGATTGATACGTGTTGGACTGCCCAATCTGCTGAGAGGCGAGATTTGGGAGCTCTCTTCTGGATCATTCTTCCTTCGATTGCAGAAGCCGAAAATGTATCAAGAAGTACTAGCTAAGCACGAGGGCGAAGGCTCGCTAGCCATCGACGAGATTGAGAAAGACCTCAACCGCAGCCTGCCCGAATACGCTGGTTTTCAAAGTGAAGAGGGCATTGGCAGGCTGCGACGAGTATTGACTGCGTATAGCTGGACGAACACAGACGTCGGCTACTGTCAAGCGATGAACATTGTCGTGGCAGCATTATTGATGTACGTAAGTACACCCCTAGTAGGCGTGAACACAGCTAAGTCATCTCTAGTTATCTTTCAGAAACACAAGCCTTTTATCTGCTCTCCATCTTATGCGATCGCTTACTACCAGGCTACTACTCGACTACCATGTATGGGACTCTTCTCGACCAGCGAGTCTTTGAGAGTCTGGTCGAGAAAACCATGCCGATCATATGGGACCATCTCGTCAAAAACGATGTCCAACTGTCGGTGGTGTCGCTGCCATGGTTCCTGTCACTATACATCAACAGTATGCCACTCATCTTCGCCTTTCGCGTGCTGGATGTCTTCTTCCTGGAAGGGCCGAAGGTGTTGTTTCAGGTCGGTTTGGCGATTTTGAGAATCAATGGGGAGGAGCTTCTCGACGCGACGGACGATGGGACGTTTATCTCGGTCCTCAAGTCATACTTTGCAAGACTGGGGGAGTCGGCACATCCGACATCCGAGAACCCAAAGCACCGGGCTATCACAAACTTCCAGGCGCTCATGGTCGTCGCCTTCAAGGAGTTCGAGGGCATTACACAGGCCACGATATCCGAGCAACGTACCAAGCACAAAGACGCTGTGATGCAGAACATCGAATCTTTTGCGAAGCGAACGTCGATACGGAATCTAGGTCCAGAAAGCAAGAAGCTGTCCGCTAATGACCTCGGCTTCCTGTATGACAGATTTTACAGCATTCTTTACGAAAGACAGCAGCGAGCACAGATGATACAGGCCGAATCAGATCGACGAGCGAAACTTGCAAGACAGAGAGCAAGCCAATTGGTGACTGGCGTGCCTGGTAATGTGCCTGAAATGGGGCGAGTAGCACTAGGTGCAAGCACGAGCACCATGGACTACGATGCGTTCAGAGAATTCTTGGCTGGTGTCTCGAGATGGGCGCTCACGGATTCGCCTAGCTCGCCCGTCAAGGACGGCAACAGTAGCAGTGGCTACTTCGGCAGCTCATCACGAGGCAAACCGCCCAACTTATCACCCTGGGGAACAGGACCGGAACCTGCCGATCACGATTTCATGCGGCGATTGTTTGGTAAATGGGATGTAGATAGCAATGGGTCCCTATCACTCCAGAACGTCGTGGTGGGCCTCGCGCCGATCAAAGGTGGGCGCGATATCATGGCGAACATCGCGTACTTCTTCGAGCTTTACGACGATGACAAAGATGGGAGGGTGGATAGAGAAGGCATTTTGCGCATGTCAGAAGCGCTCTTGTTTTTGGCTCGCCGGGGACTGGAGGGCGCCGATCTCGTACAACATCATGCCGATACAGGCCCTGATGGCATCCCACTATCCAAGGATGAGCAGTTCTTATCGGCAGTATCATCGTTCATTCGAAGATGCTTCGAATATGCGGATCCAGATCATCCGTCGCGACAGGGCGAGAAGGACATCAGCGAAGCTGCCAACGCCGTTGCAGACATCAAACTCAGCGAAGACAGCGAGGAGGAAGATCTGCTTGTCGACGAGAAGGAGCTGAAGTCCACTGACGAGGATCCGTTGGCACAAGAACCAGCGCCCGAGACCACAAAGATAGCGGGGAACTCTCTGCCGGCACGACCTTCAATCAACACATCTGGCCAGACCGCGAAGCCCAGAGCTGTCGCTGCCAACGCGGCTCTCGACCCCTCGAGCCCAGTACACATCACTCTCCCGACCTTCCGTATGCTTGTGTTAGCAGACGAGGCGCTCGAATCCTTCTTCGACTCTGGTTTTGCCAACTCTTTCCATCTAGCGGACGCACCTCTGCCTTCCACGGCGCTCACCTCGCCATCTTTTCTCAGCGTTTCGAGCTCGACGCCCGGCAATGAGAGGCAAAATCTGCGGATACCCACTCTTAGCCCCGGTGGTCCAGGTGCCGGAGTCGTGCCACCTGGCAAAGGTTTGCGAGGCATGCTCGATAACATCGTTTCGGATGGTATGCGAGTGGCGGCTGAAGTCAAGAGGAGAATGGATGAAGCCCAAAAGGAACTCGATCGTGGTGCTACTACCCGAGGCACTGAAGATGACGACGATGAGGAGGGTGAAGAGGGCGTCGGTGATCTTCTTGGTGGCGTCGAAGCTGATGCAGGCGCTGCAGGGACTGGCGATGCCGCGAAGAAGAGCTTGGAAAGCCAAGGAGGAAAGGACAAGGTCCCTGCTTCACTGCGGAATGAAGGCATGGCTGCTGAGCCGGTGAAGAGTAGTGGCGCGAGTGTCAAGAGTACGGATACTGGTGTTGTGAAAGATACCATGTTCGAGAGATAGATGTGGTGCTAGTAGTGCCACGAGATGCACACCTAGGTAATGAAGCAAATTAGTGATCAGTCTCGCTGAATCACATGATGGAGTGCTGGTGAAGGAGGAACATGTCGAATATGTCTTGAAATGTCTTCTCGACTTTGTGCCACCAGGTATCCTGCTGAATACGCATGGTGGACTCTGCAGAGGGAACGTGGCATCGGCCAACATTGCGGTCTTCGAATTCATTTGAAACAGCGCGTTGTAGGAACCAGGAGAAACTCCTAATCACCAAGCAAATCGGATGAACAAACGTGACTAAGTTAGGTATTTCTACAGTTCGGCAGGCATAACAGACATGCCTTGATCTATATAATCACCTCAACAATCTATCAAGACACAAAGCAGCTTCCAGACTCGGGTCGCGATCTGCCAGACCTTTCTCGATCTGATAGCAAAAAGAAGAGTCGTTAAGCCATGAACAGTCGTAAGCAAGTTGATGAATCCAATCATCTTTTTGGTCCCCAAAACGCCGCGCCTTCACATGGAACCATCGAACAGTGGCGATGAGGCATAACACTACGAGACATAGGCAGGAGGGGCCTCTTCCATAATTCGCTCTTCAGATGGCTGGCGCCACGCTTTTTGTTCCGCGCGCCCCTGCTCGACTTTCTTTGCAATCTCTGTTGCCATCTTCTCCAACCACGCTCGCTCTAGAATACCGCCACTGCCGCCTTCGCTGAAAGCTGTCAATAGACTTTGTAGTTTGATATCGGAAGAGGTTCTGCTCAGGTCAGAAGAAGAGTGGCGAAAGTCGTAAGGAGGTCTGCGGCTGATTTCAGGTGAAGGTGAACGAGATGGAAAAGCCTGTGTTCGCACGGCGTTGTTGGCGGTGGTTGATGTCCTCGGGACGTTCTTTTCGTCCTTTTTTGGCAAGTACATTGAAGCTCGAGGAGTACGATCGAGGTCATCGTCAGGATGTGCGAGCGGCGGTAACGAGGTCTTTGGCGTACAGGGGCGTGATCTGGATAGCGGAGGCCGATCAACAGCTCCGTCTACATTGTCGGTATGAAAGTCAACTTTCTTCTTTGGACTTCGTGGCGGAGTGCTGATCTCTCCTTCTCGCGCATTGCCACCAATAGCGGAAGTCGCCTGTGTACCCGAGCGAACAACACTTGGTGAAGAGCCAGTCTGACTTGCGCTCTCATCATATCCACTAGTACCGACGCTTGCATTTTCCAGAGTATGACCCTCATCTTTATTCTTCCTGAGGTTGACTATCCGATGTTTTCTCTTCTTTGGTCGTGCTCGCGATCCCGAGCTACCCAGACTATATAGCGTTGCTGTAGACGCCATGCTGACAAGGCTAGGCCTAGTAGCTTCAGTGCCGCCTCCAGACGCGAGCGAAGTAGCTGACGACACCGTGCTGTGCGAAGCGATCGACGTGTGAAGTCTTGCGAGGCCTGGACGCGTGGAGGCAATTGTGCCACCCATCTCCTCACGGTATGTACCAGTCCATGCACGATATACTGTATCTCTCATAGCTGGCGTGAAGAGACTGAGTGTCCGCTGACTTTCGGCAAGTGTTGCCAACCTAATCATGTTCTTTTGCGAGAATGATGCATAGGTCTCGGTGGGCGGATCGAGAGTGAAGGGTGCTCCCATGGTTTCCTCGCCATCAGGAGTGGGCTGCAGTGCTGGACTGGCGAGCGGATCGACAGGGACTTCCCCAGGCGCAAGATCAGCCTTCCTTGGTTCCTGGTCTTCGGCCGTCTGATACTCGGGACGGAACTTTGACAAAGACAAGCGATGTATGATCGCAGGTAAATCCTCCATGAACAAGACGCGAAGCTGGTTTTCGATGGTCTTTTGCAGGTAGTCTCGGACAAAGGGTATCGAGTCAAACGTAGATGACACTTTCAGCTGCTCCAACGGATCATTCCTGAACACGATGGTGATGCCCTTGGATTTGGAGAAGACCAGAATGACGAAGCCCGACAGGCGAATCTCCGACAGGGTGATTTGGATGGGGATGGTCAGACTACTGCTCGCCGCCAACGGCTGAGGACTCGCAAAGCTGGGCTTGGTCGATAGATATGTATGGAGCGGATTTGCTTGTACCCTTGTTTTCAGCGTCAGATAAGCGTCTCCTGCATAGCTCATCTTGAAGATGCCTCTGAATCTGTCCTCGGCCAAGTCACCAATCTCCAAGATTTCCAACTCCGGCGGTGTCGCGCCCAAGTTCAACTCGTTGACAATGATGTCGTCGACAATGATGGGCGGTTTGGGCGATTTGTTCAGCGCGCTCGTGAGCATGTCGCGAACTCGATCGGTATCCGCAATGAGCGGCGACCAGTTGAAGTTGAAGGCCATTCTGGATGTGTTCTCGTCGTCGCCGTGGTTGTTGTTGTAGTCGTCGTCGCCGTCGTCACTCGCAGCGCCGGGCTGGTCAGCGGCGGAATGGACGGTCCTGCTGACGACGCAAGACAGCGGGTCGCGAGTCGCATGACAAGAAGCGCTGCTGCTCTCTTCCCCTCTCCCTCCGCCTCTGCCTCAGCCTCTGCTGCTGCCTCTTCCAATGGCAGTCGGTGGTTCTAGTATATGACGGGGATCAGCACGAGTCGAGTGCGACGGGATGTCGTTGGTGATTGTGAGTGGGTGTGGGATGAGTTTCGGAAGCCAGGAGCAAGTCGGAACTGGAAATCTGTGTGAAACAAAACAAGAGAAGGCCCGTCATCGTGCACTCCGGACGACGGCACTGCCGGACGGGACGGTTAACGCGCCGAGGAAGCCCACACCAGCGGATGCGCCAAGATATCGGTCACGTGACTGCGATGGGCTTCACTCTCGACATCTCTCGATTAACTAGACCGTCAGAGCACGAAGTGATTGATCTGCCGGTCTTCTGGTCGACATCATATCCTGCGAGACTGCTGACACGACACCCAGACCTGGCGCAACCCAAGCTCCTATACCCCTACCAGCGTCTTCATACGGCCAGGCACTATCGCCTCCACAGCCCCTACAACGACAATCGCAGTCATCTCCAAACAGCCTACAGCCACCGCATGAGCAGGCTGTGCAAGAAAGTGCGCCAATATCTCCCTGCGCTCGACTCCGTCCATATGGCCGTTTGCTTGATGCATAGTATGCGATTTAAGGTAAAGAAGGATGAGAAAGCGTGAGTGGCTGAGGGATGAGGACGGGGATGCACTTGAGTAGTTCATGAAGACTGCCAATGGGGTCACGGGTCTCACGGATCGTTGGCCCGATGTACGTTGAAAATGGCCAACTCCCATCCATTCGCTCTACCTCCTGGCGCAACAAGACCAGCAAAGTCTATTGCAGCTGACGCTCATCATTCCGCGGCCCCCTGCTTCTGCTATGATCAGACAAGACGGCGGACGCCTGGGGTCTTCTTTCTTGGACTCCAATCCGTCAATAGTCGCCGTATTACGGTATTGTTGAGTATTCCATGCTCGACTAACAGGGGAGACGGGCTCATGCTGGACTAGCAGAGTCTGGTTTTGCTGCTGCTTATTGGCAACTCTTGCACCTTTCATCTTTTTGCGCTCTTGAGATGACGAAAACCGCGCGGTCTATCGGAGCATGAAGAGCTGCTTGCTCTCTGCCTCGAGACACTTCTGCTTGGCAAAGGCGTTGCGGCAAGACGTTGGGCCAAGCAACCAAATCCAAACGCATGGCTGTATGGTCAATGCTTGGATCGCGATGGGCCAGGCGCAGAGGCAATAATGCATGCCACCGAAGTCCTCGATATAGAGGTGTTCATCTTTAGTGGTAGGTTATACCTTGCCAAGGTAAAAACTCGGTGCTTGGCGGCTCGCGCGCACAGGGGTGGGACTGCCCGGGCAGAATGCAAAACAACAGCGAATATCAGAGCGACAAATGCTGACCACGCTTCTGGCCGCAGAAGATCATGTGGCGATGTAATATACCTCCTAGCACGCTGAGAAGCAGAGAACCCTCCTCAAGCAAGGAGAGTTTCCTGGAAACATCGTGGCTGATCATCGGAGTGTGCTCCGCAGCATTTTCTCCCCCTATCACAGAGAAAATACCTACTCCTTCTAACAAACATGAACGGCCAGATGCACAGCCTGCGTAAGCACGGACTGCCAACAGTATCCGGGTATGAATAGGCATCGCGGTATATTCCTGTCATGCCCAGACAGCGACCACATATGAAACGTACCTCCTGGACTAAGTGAACGACGACCGCCGAGACTAACAGAATACCACTGGTTAGCAGCAACGGAGCCAAGTCTACTAAGAGCAACATCGCACATGGCCTTGTGCTCTAGGTCAGCTTGTGTCGACGACTATGGCTTGGCCTTACGCGTGTATACCACCAGCGTCACGACACAGCGCTGTGGTATATACATGATGGCGCTCTGCCTCTCTTTCCAGCATGATAGACGCCATCCGCCCGCATTTTCCTCCCTGAGCTGAAGTCGGCCACACGATCATTACTGACAGTCTTGATTTTCCTTCATTCCTTCTTCTGTACTAATACACACGATGGCGGACCATCAGCCACCACCGTCAATGCCGGCAAAGGCAGCCAGCATCTCGCACTCAGAGAGACGTGCGAGCAGCATGGAAAGCATGGAGTGAGTAAGGCGGGTACGATGGCTACATTCGTGCAACACGCTAATAGCAGACTCACAGGTCTTCGTCGTCGGACACCAGCCATACAGCAAGACCACTTCTTCCACAAAACCTCCACGAGGTCGCAGCCGCGAGAGCGACCCGAGCCTACCGATATCTGCAACACATCATTTCGCCAACCACAAGCGCCACCAGTTCCCCCCGTAGTTCAGCTTCTCGAACTGCTTCATACGACGGCCTAAGGGGGATCGCTTGTCTGATCGTGTTCAACTTTCACTTTCTGTACCCATACACCCGAACCATCACACACGGATTCGCCGTCGACCTCGAAGACCGCAACTGGCGACATCCGCATCAATTGCCCATCCTCTGCCTCCTCGTTCGCGGTCGAGCCATGGTCACACTCTTCTTCGCGATATCCGGCTATGTTCTGAGCTATGCGTTCTTGTCTCAGACTGAGACCCAACTCATGAAAGGGTTTTCCCGTCTCAGCTCACTGAGCCTCCGCCGATGGATGCGTCTATATCTTCCCGCTACGATCAGCATGGTCTGCGTATTCTTTGCGACTTTCATCGGCGCATTCGATCAGGGTCGCGATTTTCAAGATTCATCTCCCTGGCTGACAGGACTGTGGGAACAACATCCCCCTCGCTTCGAGAACTTTGGCAAGCAGATGAAAGACTTTGCTTCGATGTGGTGGGACTGGTCCACGCCTTTCCAATGGAGGCTCTTTTATAGCGAGTACGATCCGCATACGTGGACGATTCCCGTCGAATTCAAGGCGTCGATGGTATTGTTTGTGATGCTGCTCGCATCCGCTGGTCTGAAGCAGCGATGGCGCACTGGACTCTTCGTCCTCGTCACGGTATACTGTCTTGTTTCCGCGCGATGGGACGTTGCGGCCTTTACTGGGGGCGCTCTCGTGGCGGGTATCCACCTATGGGAGACGCCGAGAAGCGTTGGCGACGAAGAGAAGGCTGCTCTGCTGCCAACGCATCGCACGGAACCGGGCTCACCGGCACGAGTGACTCGGATCATTTCCGTCGTGTCCAAGACTCTGCTCCTCGTTGCCGCTCTATACGTCCTCTCGTTCCCGGACGACAGCGCTGATAAGACTCCCGGTTTTGCGTGGCTCTACAAGATCACGCCATCCATGTACAAGAAAGGTTCTGCGCCACACCCGTACATGTTCTGGCACAGCTTGGCTGGTTTGTTCGTGATCTGGTCCGTTCAACGACTATACTACGTCAACGCGGTCTTCTGCTTATCCATACCACAATACTTTGGCAAGATATCCTTCGCATTCTACTTGGTGCATGGGCCGCTCCTCCATTCGGCAGGCTTCGCGCTACAGCCCAAGATCTTTGCTGCGGTGGGGAGTAGCGTATCGGCATGGGTGGGAGCGTTGGTACTTGGGTGGATGACGATGCTTGCTTTGTCAGTGATAGCGGCACATCTGTTTTGGAAGCTTGTCGATATGCCGCTAGTGAGGTTTGCGAAATGGTTCGAGGCATTGGCATCACGGCGCTCTGGGGTTACTGCAACACTACTATAGAAGCGAAGCTGCGTGCATGAGCACCTGTTCCATCCCACGCCTTGCCCCAGCCCATATATGCTGTGTTCGCTTGTTTCCTGTACTGATCTGAAGATCCATTACGATCCGCAGCGAACAGGTGTCCGAGAGCATCCTGCTGCTGCTGCTTCCCGCATAGGCCTGTTTGACTGAGACCAGCAGAACTACACACGACGGGGAACAAACGACCTCTTGTGCATCGAGTCTACACCGGACTGTCCTGGGCGCAGTTCCAGTAAGGGTCATTTGAATACCATGCTGATACCCCAAAAGAAACGCCAACCTTGCACCACAGTAGTGAGGTAGGTAAGTAGTCATAATGGCTTTGGGAATGCTACATGTAATGTACCTGGTACATACCTGTATACTGGATCACATGCAACACCAGACCTGCGTCTCTCTGCGGGCATCTTTCGTCAGGAACGTCGCTACGGATTTCTTTCCGGCCGGGATAATACAAATGGCATTATATGCGCATTATATAATAACCAGAGCTGCTTCTGACCTCACCTCGACCGTCTCCGCCAAGGCTACCTTACTGTTCATCTGGTTATGACCACCCGTACTGTTTTGGTCGCACGTACATTGGGTAGCATTGATTGAGTGCTGAACCAAATCCCAGCGAAATCGAACCCCGATTGAATGGTACAGCATCTGCCCGCGTGGTCCGCACAGTCAACACGGGATGTAACGACAACATAGCTTATTGTTTTTGAATCAGGCATCTCTCATGTATTCGGCAAAGTTGCGCTCCCAATCGCTTACGCTGCCTAGGTGGTCATGCCAGGTGTGTGAAAGGACGCACAGCGTCGGCGTGGCCTTGGGGCCAGGTGGTATGCAACGCGCGCGCTAGGCTACCTAGGCCAGATTCTGGACCATCTTCACGATAGTAGCACCACCTGCGACAACGCGCACCAACACGCGCCTCACTGACGGCAGCCTGCGACATCCTCTCATGTCTCGGGACTCTGCTTTCCCATCTTTGCCTTGCGAGCTCTACGCGAGCCCAACATGGAGGCTGTCGGCATCGCGCCGGGCTGCTGTCGCAGGATGCAAGCTGCAGTCACAGTAGCTTTGCGAACAGGAGTACAGGAGTCGAACGCGGAACGCCATGCATCGGGGGATACATGCCGGTGTCGAGGAGATCAGCGATCCGCGCAATGCACTCGGGGGCTGCGCGTACAGCCTCGTGCGACCATCGTGAGTGCGACCCATCGCAGCCCAACAGACAACAACAACTGCACAATGGCGACACGGAGGTCGAGAGAGGATAAGAAGACCGCTGTTCCCCAATGAGAATGCTAGGTCTGCTGTCTGCCTATTTCTCTCCTCCTCACAGACACCGCCCAGAAACACAGCATCCCCGTCGCTGGTCAGAAAGCACACGGTGATATACCAAGAGAAGAAAAAGAAAATGCCTTCATCCAGCCCTTCGTCTAGCTATCAGTACTCCAGGTCAGCGCTGCCAAAGAAATAGAAAGAAGAAAAAAGTCTGTCGAATGTGAGTCCCGATTGCTGACCCTCACTGCGTACGATACGGTACTTTCAGAGATCCGAGAGTCATCGATCATGCGGGATCCTGGGCCGACAAAGATCAGCAAGCCAAGCCTGCAATTCAACAACCAGAACTTCCGAAGAAGCAGAAGAAGAAGAATAATTCCAGCTCCTCGAAGAAAACGAAATGACATCCACGATGCGGTCTGATATACAGCTACGCGCCAGCAGCAGCAGCAGCTTCTTCTTCTCCGAGGTGTGAAGACGACCAACATTCGGCCCGACTGATGATGATGATGATGATGAGGATGATGAGGATAGACAGCTGTAGATGTGTCCAAGATTACCAACCAGATACCAAAAGAAAAGACCCTCCCTTTTTCCCGCAGACTCCAGCTAGTGATTCAAGAACCACTGCGTTGGGGCGTCGTCTATCATGTCTTCTTGCAGCCTCCTCACACAACCAACCCTGCAGGAGTTTGTACCAATAAAAAAAAAAATCTTACCCCCCGAAAGCAAGCAGACGTAGTACATGACGGCAAATAAATACATGCATGGGGCTGGCTGGCCGCCCGTCCATCCGGTGACCATCATCAGCCTCCATTTCCATGATATTTCCCGTTGAGCCGCCTTCTCCAACGTGGCAGCCGCCATGGGTTCCACTTCCTCGGGAACAGCTACATGTAGCTATTGGTATAATGGAAGAAAGTGTGGTATGTATGTGTGTGTGAGTGTGTGAGTGTGTGAGTGTGTGTGTGTTGCTCGCTTCTGGGGTCGAAAGGGTTGCGCGGTCTTCTCGCCGGAGCCATTCATTCCGCATGAAAGCATGAAAATGCTGAGATGTTGCGAAACAGTACCACTCTAAATGGAAGGATGGTTTTGCTGATATCACCTGGGATTTCTGTCCCCTTGGTCATGTATATACAGGCAAATACAGGTAGCTACCATACACCGATACAAGTGTCGTCTCCGCGACACTACTAGAGTCTAGCTAGCTGCGGAAAAAGGCGGAAAACGAAATTCCTCCTTGACATATATGTATATCACCGCTATGGCCTCCCGTAGTGCTCATTACCCGTAAGCTACTGACTCAGCAGGTCAAACGCCGACATCCATTTTGCCATTTTCCTCCACAATTTCCATGTTTTCCCTCTTCACTTGATTGTGGATTACTCACCATCACTTTTGACTGACTTCCATCACCTTGTGAACAAGTCTCACGCTAATGCAACCACTTTACGCGTACCTCGCATCTTCCTTGCTACCTACCTTACCGTCATATCTCATATCTGCTTCCCCTGAACGTGTGTCCACCACCAACACATTTGCGCACGACGACTTCTGCTCTGCTCCAAACGCGTCCCGTCGCATTGCAGTGATGCGATTGGAAGATTCCCCAACGCGACTGTTACGCAGAGTTCGCGATGATGACTTCGACTCCTAGGTCATCTCCCTATCGTGGAATGAGGAGGCTGGATGCCCACCTCGCTTCCTATTCGTACCCGTTTCTCCTGCCTGCCATGAGGAAGATCGGTGAGACAGGCCGGAGTCGGCGATATTCTGAGAGCTGAAGTGTAGTGCTTGCTATATACCTCCGCCGCACTCCCTCCCCATCCCATGATCGAGTAGTCTGTTGTTTCAATCTCTCCCGATGACACCTCTGCACTTGGATGAGCACGGTCCCAATGGCATCTTCCCAGCTATGGGCGCATCGCATTAGTGGCCCTTTTCTCTCGAACCTCGTTGCCCGGCGAACGATTTTCCTTTTCTTCTGTCGTAAGTGAATCTTTCTGAAGAATGTCCTCAGTCGTACTTGCAGTGGCACTCCTCCTCCGTACTCGCGAAATTCCACGACCAGCAAAACAGCTGAGCCAGATCCGAATCCGCAATCAATCGAGACTTCTGACTGCTTCGAGCGCGGAGATCGTGTGTCTTGCCAATGGCAGTTCTCGAAGTCACGGAAAGCGTGTGTACCGAGATAGTCATGCAGGAATATGGAGGACCTGAGCTGTTCTGCGGGTATGGATATGACCAAGGAACCCTCGAGGCCATGAAGCTGATGTTCTCGTTCATAGCGACACAGGCTGTCTGCTTTCTCAGCTCGGGTCGCAGTTCCCTACCGCCGTCTCCTCGCCCTGGAGTTTCTACTCTCACAAGTTACGGATGCGTCTGGTCTGCACCCCAGCTACCCTCTCTGTCAGAGGCATGGACTTGGTCAGACTGAGTGTGAAAGCCGAAGTCGCAGTACGTAGCTTCCTATCTGCTGGCAAAGAGCGTTATAAACAGGCTGACCGTATCGACAGACGTGTCGAAGACGTATCGCCATGCAAAGGTGGTTGGATGATGATGATGATCGAACATCCTTCTGGATCAATCAAGGTGGCTATCGGGTGGCTCCGGAGAGTAGTATCGCTGGTGGCGTGCGGATTGCAGATTTGATGTCCTGGATGACGAAAGCGCGGATACGAAGCAAGAGGCAGAGGCTGATCGCCTGGGGATCCCGATACAAGTCCTAAGTAGGCAGCGTTGACGAGACTATGCGGAATCGCACTTCGCCTACGCAGCCCTCACCCCTTGACAATTCTGGTCCTTCCTTTCTTCCTCTTCCTTCTTCGAACACAGCATTGTCGCGCTTTGCGCACTGGCTACACAGCGCAAGACCGCTGCAGCGCTGATGGTGTCAGGACATCCAGCCAGCACCTGTAAGACAGGTGCGTGGACGGATTGACCGGTGTGCATGGCCGCCAAGTACAGACTTCTCGCATATGCTGTGCAATCTATTGCTCGTCATTGTTATTCGGCCTTGTGGGCTTAAGCCGTCTGACACATCAACATCTTCCGCGTTACGGAGTATGATCCGGGGCTGCACAGGCCAGCCAGCGTGGTCTCGTGGGAGGCGATGTCGCTCACCGTGCCGAATCTTCAGCTGGAGGACATGCTGATGTGCTGGAGCGGCCCTGCATCCATCGGCGAACTGATGGCCCCTGCAAGACATGCTGCTGTAGCGCTCTGCTCAGCCGTTCAAAGGCTCTGCTGGCTGGGGTCGTGATTCGTCGTCCTCGCCGCTACTCCTGCAGTGGCTTGTAGCGGTCAGTCCGTTCGCAGAGAGATACAAGCACGTCGATGAACGTGAAGCCGCTCCGGAAACACACGACCCTTCTCTGGGCTCTCAATACATCTTACATCGGGCGCGTTCACGAGCCAGCAACCAGGCTACCCTTTCACCGCTGGTCAGCACACATACTCCTTGTGAGTGAAGTGCCAGCGAGCTCATTCGTCAATCATGATCGTCGGGTCGATATCATGATGAAGAACGAGCACGTAGGATTTGTGCTGCGCAGGCATCAAAACCCACCAAGACCTCGCCTCTTTGGACAAGAAGTCAAAACGCCGCTCTTGAGCTCGCCGAAGCACAAGACTCGCAAGCCAGTCGTCAAGACTTGATGAGCACATAATCTTCTTACTGATCTCATGACAGCCATGCCATCGGACCAAGCCCCAAAATCCCCAACGAAGATCCTGCCAGTACTCTGGACTGACGACTCGTATGCTTTGGTATCTGTACTTGGTTTCGCAGGCTGATTACACATGGTGTATCAAGGACTGACGCCTTCCTGGGAGGAATTGGCGCCCAATTCAGCGACTATGTGGACCGCAGAGTGAACAATCCCGCAGTCACTCTCCCTCATGAAGTGATTAAATCGCCACCAGAAAGCATGCCAGTACATGTATGTATGCCGTGCGTTCGTTGATCTGTGGCAAGTGCTGATCGACCAAACAGAAAGCACATAGCATAGTAGCAATCCAGCGCTGGTTGTCGTGTCGGGAGGATGAAGCATGGTACAGAAGGAGCTGTGGAGGGTGAGCCTGACGTGGCGGTGATGGCTGATTTGTCTCGTCCTGCCTTTTCGAATGGAATGCTATAGAATTCGTTGTTAACAGCCTGAGGTGTAGGAGTAGGATGTCCCCAGCTTTTATTCTGTCCGCAGTCACGTGCTAGGGCTTCCCTCTCCCGCAGTCGACGTAAGACCCATACAACCACCTAGGTATATATCCACAACAGCGTTGCTGACTCCAGTCACAAATCTTTAAGAGCATTATTGATTGGTTTCCTGCAACTTCCTTGATTACAGGTATGATTACATATCGTGACTAGTATACAGTACCGTAGTAGCAGAAACAGCTGCAGTTTGCATGTCGTCGTGAAAAAAAAGCCGTAAGCCTGTCGTAAAGTCGTTCGTTCCACCATGCCATTCTTTATCTCGCATTAGGACAGCACCCATCGAAGTAATCAAGCCAAAATGGCCATTAGGAAGTGATGCGAGCTTTTCCTGCCGTCCGGATCTACCGCCATGGTCGTCGAGAGGTGACGACATCTCTAATGCTGCCACGTCGCTTCACTGCGACACCTCGCATTTGTTGTGTATCAGACGCTGAACCATCTGATTGGTCTTTCTTTTTGGTGCTGTTGCTACGTCGGAATAGCGAGCGTCTTTCTCGCTCTGTTCCAGCAGCTGATGCTGGCCTGACCACATTCATATCCTTCAGAACCTTTATCGGTGGCTGCGGTCTGATCTCGCGACTACTGGGCGGTCTAGGCATGGTGGCACCGCCATTATTTCGTGGAATGCGGTCAGCGTGGCTTGTCCGAGGCCTTGGCGGACCAGAGTTGGCATATGCAGACGAGGGAGTCGATGTCAAGGTCGGCAGAGGTGATCCTTCGCTCAGCATCGTGTTGCTCAGACGCCGGATGAATTTTGGCATCTTTTTGCTGAGCGTTCGTGCTGGTGAAGGGGATGTGCGGCTGCGCGGAGATGTCACCGCAGTCGCGCGGGACGCTGCTGGAGAGAGTGTTCGGCTGGACTGCTCGTCACCCAGCGTGACAGTGCGATTGCCAGATGAGTTGGAGCGTTGAGAGCGAGCGGATCGTGGGCTGACCACGCCTTCAACTGAAAGTACACCATCCTCATGGCATGGCTGCGCACTCACGCCTGACTTCGCAGGCTCACCAATCGTCTGTTGGCTGGACCTACGCCGTCCGGGCGCCGGAGGCTTCAAAGTCGGGGATATGTCGCTGTGGTTGAACATTACGTCGGCGGGCGGTCGTGCGTGCGACTGAAACCTCCTGGGAGTGCCCATCGTGATCGATCCGCCATCGGGAAAGTCATCGTACGCGAACGTACTATCCTTTGATTTTTCGCCACAAGGGGGCTCCTGGCGAATGTATTCTTCATCATCCGAGCTGTCCTCCTGTCGGTGACCATCTAACGCAGTGCTGCGGAACTGCAAGTTACTGTTATATGCAGTGCGTAGCTCAACCGACGATCGCATCTGTCTAGGCGCAGTGCGCAGTCCCGGCTCGAGGGTGCTATAATCCTTCACGAACGCTGGGGTGGTATCAAGCAGGCTCTTGTCCTTGCCGATAGACGAATGCGACTCTCGAAGCATTCTTGTACTGACACTGTCCGGTGTGGGCGGCATGTGAAGCTCGTTGACTGGATAGCTCACAGGTCGGGTGCGAAGTCTGCCTGACTTTTGCTTTCGCAGATGATGCTGGTGGTGCTCCCGGTCGACATCAGCTGGTGGCGCCGGCGCAGCCACTGGCTCCACACCTGACGATAAAGCATCGTTGAGTGACTGATACGGGCCCAGTGAGGAGGCAGAGCTGTGGCGACCAGACTCGTCCTGTAGAGGTGAGGATATGCGATTCGACTTCGACGGCGTAGCTTCGACAGCATCGCGGGCCGACATCCACTGACTGACGCGCTTGATGCTATCCTGTCGCATGTGTGCTGGACATCCCAGTGGTGCAGGCAGTCCTCCTGCTTCATCGGCTACTTCCCAATCGTACCTATCCGGGCTGAGGTCTTTCTTCGGGCTGTAGATGGATGGGAAGCTGCTCTCACTGAGCACACTTAATCGAGGCGAGATTGACAGATTGTCACTGTCTTCTTCGACCTTATGATCCTGTCTTTCTAACAGAGACTGGAAGCTCTGCACAGGGCGCAGTGACCTCGAGTTTTCCATATATACGCTGCGTAGGGCATGGGTGCTGGGCTGTCTGGAACTCAGGACAGAAGGCTGCCTCTTAGGCTTGGCCGTGGCCTGCATGTTCAAGGCATCGTGGAGGTTGTGTGAGGCAGCAGATGCCTGAGCGGAGGGCGGCTGAGTGTTGACGACGGCGGCCTTGGACGCCACAGCAGGTCGCGGAGGCGACCCGCGCGAGTCCTGGTCCAGCGCTTCCGTTCCAGCATAGCCTGAGTCTGCATGCGCTGTGGAAGGTCTGGTGTTGCTGCTGTGTTCCTGCAGCTCGCCCACTTGATCCTCCAGATCGCAAATGAGGTCCATCGCTTCCTCGACGGCCCTGTCGCGCTTCTCCAACTCCTGCACCAACTCGCTGTTGATGCGCAGCAGTTCCTTGTGCTCATCTTCCATGAGTAATGCCCGCTCGACCTGATCCTGCATGGACCCCATACGCTCTTGCAACTTCTGCGTCTGCTCCCTCCGGTGATCGAGCTCCAGCTTCAACGCAAAGTTTTGTTTTTGCAGACGATCCATTTGTTCGTCCATGTCCCGCAAGCCCACGGTGCGCCGCCGCGGCCGGTCGCCGTTTTGCTGCGTGCCCGCATCTGAGGCTCTGCTACTGGCAGCGACGAGCGGGGAGCTGTCGTACATTCTGGTATCGCGCGTTTCCCGGGCTTCGGCGAAGAAGATGTCGTCGTCGCGACCTCGTGGGGACTGGGGCCCACAGTCCGTGTGGCGCGCCCGTTTGGGTCGCAGCTGTCTCGCGCGTCGCTCGCTCAGACGCTCCTGGAGGTACTGGGACGCAGGTAAGACATGCATGCCACGTTGGCCCAACGGGCTGCGCTCTGGGTCATCATAGAGCGACATGCTGCCGGCGGGCATGTCATGTGCAGACAATCGATGAGAGCGGGGTGTTGGACGGCGAGATTCGGTGCATCACGAGCGAGCGAGTATGTTCCAGAGTTCCAGAGGGCAGTAAGGTAGGAAGGAAGGTAGGTAGGTAGTAGGTAGGTAGTCAGGTAGTGGAGGCAGTGGGTGCCTGGGGGCGATGTCGTAGGTGTTGCTGACGGCACCGCTGGAGACGCCGCACAGGGTCGTGGTGGTGAGACGGCAGAGGTGGCGAGGTGATGCGCGCTGTTGCCTGCGTGTGTGTTGTGTCTTGGATATACCTCCCAGGCGGGCTTGTCGGTGGTCGATTCGTCGCGGTGGCTGGTGGTTTCAGGTACCAGCAAGACCGGAAGGCACAGCAAGAAACCTAAGGCTGTCCTGTGCAGCGCGGGCAGTCGGCAGCTTCTCCAGGTCTCAGATCCCACTGCTACTGCTGCTGTTGTTGTTGCTCTCTGCTCTGCGCTCCCTCTGAGCACTCTCTCCACTCTGCACCTCACTACCAGTAGCCAGTAGGTACATGTACTCCTTCACGGCAGTCGGAGGGGTCTCATGTTGGCCGCTGGTACAGTAGGTACCTGATGCATGTGCACGTGCTATGTGGGTGCATGGAGGTCACAGTCAGGTCCCATCAGTTCAAGCAGGGATGGGATGGAATGGGATGGGATAGAAGAGAGGACAGCCTCCAACGGCCCTACAGCAGCGCTGATGAAGGCGCGTGCGTGACAATACTAGCTCTAGCATACTACCTCCTAGGAGCGGTAGGCTACTGCACGCTGCCGCCGTGCACAAGAACACGAGAGGGCCAAGACTTCATTCGATTGCCCCAAATTGTGCATCCCAGACAAGCGAGACGCCCTGAGGCCCACTCACAACTGGAAGACTTTCCACTAATTCACTGCAGAGATGCCGCTGTCGGCGAGCCGAGCGGACCTGAAGCCAATTCCTCCCTCCGCGCTGTGCTATTCGTCCTCCTTTAAGCCACTGAGCTCGGCACGTCCTGACCTCACGCCTCGACATTTTCTCATCGTGATCCCTCTCCTCTCACTAGGAGGTAGGAGGTACTCTCTCTCTCTCTCTCTCCACTATGACCCATGCTCGGCCATTTGCCGCTGTCGGGCTGGCTCATGTTCGTCAAACTGGCTCACGATCTAACTAGACGGTGCTACTGCTGTTCCTGCAGAGAGAGGGCACAGTGCAGTGCAGTTTGTCGATTGTCATACCTCCTAGGAGGTAGAGGGAAGCGCGTGCTCGTGCGTGTACTACCGCTCGCAGACAACAGTTGGAGGGAGTGCAACGAACGCCCCTGCATGGAGCATGGTCGCTGCATGATAAACGCAGCCGCGCCGTTTTACTTTTTCTTCACTGGATGAATGTGATCCTTTTTTTTTATTACCAAGCCTACTGCCTACTGTTTCCTTCGCCGGCCGGACAGCAGAAGCTTGTCGGCGAGAACCATCAGTGTCATCACACTAATGGAGATGCAATACGAGCGTTGCGTGCAAGCAAACCGAGCGGATCATACGCCACATCGTCAGCGGCCATAACATGTCGCCTCTTCTGCTTGCATATGGCCGGACTGCACGAGCAATAGATGTGCATACGGATGCGGATGCGATTCTGCAGCTGGCTCCAACAGTGCCGGCATAATGGTTAAAATGCGGAGAAAAAACTGTGGTAGAATCCGGCTCCACGGCCTGAAGCTGAGAAATTCCGCCAGAATGCGGGAAAATTTCGCAGCGGGCGGTGTCCAACGGCGGTCGCAGGGGAATCCATTCCGTGATAATCACACCTACCTCCTAGGAGGTAGGTACAGTAGGAGGTACTCAGGCTACTCTCCTGCTCAACATGCCTCTTCCTTGCCTCATATACATGATATACTACGGTATCTGATACTCCTGAGTCCTGATGAGTGAGTACGATCCTTCACGCCGATCGAGCTCGACACTGCGCCGCACTCACACTATGTCCTTTACTACCATGTACGGTACGGTGGGAATAAGGACCGCCAATGTGGCCAAGGGCAATGAATAATCACATATCATGTCTGCCTTTGATAATAAAAACCAAGAGGAATGCGTACCTCCTAGTTGTTGTTGGTACAAAGAATTCAATACAGGTACTTGGGTAGTGCCTGAGTCCTCAACTTTCGGCACGGAGAAACCATTCCTCCGCCTGGCTCACAGCATTGACAGCACCTCACTTCCCGGCTTGACATTGTCGCTTGCACGCTCCGCCGCAGTCAAAACGTCGCATTAATGAGGTGGGCAAGTCTCCATATTGGTAATCACAGCAAATCACACTGTGGCTCGTTTTGGGGGATAAGAAATAACAGCGGGTACGTTCGGCCGGCAACTTTTTCTGCGAATTTAGTAAAGTTGACTAAATCACCCAATTGCAAACGACATGAGGTTCGACAAGCGGTGTTGGACTGCTCTCTCTCCTCTCGCTCCACTCCCGATACTGCCTTCTCATCGCGCCTTCTCCCATCAGACTGTGCAGATCCCATATCAAGTGGCCACTCTTCAATTGCTCTCTGGGCCAAGCCTTGCGATCGTAGCGAGTTAGCACTGGTTCAAGCATCTCAAACCTGAAAACTCGCCGAAGCTGTGACCTACCGTGGCGGGCCTATTCCTTCTCGACAGCCGCAAGGTCTTGAGTGTAGTATTCGAGTCGATAGTTTCTAAGATTAGGATCGTCCGCCACCGCCTCCCGCCTCTTCTTCTCGCCTTCTGCATTGGCTTCGCGACGTTCTGAGGGAACAGTTAGTGAGCTCAATATTGGCACCAGGCCGCGAAGCTAAACCCATACCAACAACATTAACGCTTGCTGTTTAGTGTTCGTTAGTATATGCGTTCCACACGTTGTGCCAGCGATTCGGGATAACATCAAGAGCAGACGTCATTGCGTACCTGAATCGATGGGAACTGCAGCTGCGAATACGGACCCAAACGCCAGAGACATAATGATGGCCAATGCGGACTTCATCTTGAGCTTGGTGACTGAGAGTATGTGTGTGATGCGAGGTTTGTATTTGCTAAGGTTGCTGGAATCCTGTGAGATGTCAGGCTCAGTATGCACCGGGAGGAGGATTTTATATGCATAAGAGAGGTCTGCAGCAGGTGGACACTCATGTGCCCTTGATTCACTCTCCGCCTCCGCATTTTGCGCAAGAGACCTGATGATCAGAATACACGAAAGCAGACCTTGTCGTCGGCCCTGGTTGTTGCGGAGAAGCTGGAGCTTCAAATCTGTAGAAGGTCGATTTCACCGAGTTGTGAGGATGTTCTACAGCTCGACAGATGATTCATTGCAGGTAACTTCCTACGAGTGGTACTCTCTGTTCCATGTCCATCTTATAATATGAAGCTCTCTCGACGATAAAATTTCACTAGACCAGAGTGGCACCCATCGTTCGGCGTTACCTGCACAAAAAGGAATAAAACGCCGCTTGTTCTGCATCAGGTCTGAACTACATAAGGCTGTTCACGATTGGGTAAGGTATACAAGCATTCGGGGCGCGCACGGATAGATACCCCGCAGAAGCGGCCTGAGCATGGTCAGGGCTGCGCAGAAGAGTTGGTAAACTTGGGTACTTTCCCACAATGGACGGGTATGCGTATGCCACGCGATCATATCGTGGCGTGCCCTGCTCTTGGAAGCATTGACAAGGGATGGAGTTGAACAATAGGGAGCCAGGTAGGTAGCAAACAGTCCAACGGATGTTGCAACTTCACATCTCGATATCGTCTTATTCTCCGTCGATCGATGCGATCTCGCTAGCTGTGCCTGGAGCCCCGCATATCAACATCGGTTGGTCGCTCATGGGAAGAGAAAGGAAGGATTCGCCGAACATGAACTGGATAGTTTCGATCGCCCGAATACCCCATGGGGTAGCCACATGGTGCAAAGGATCCTGTTCCCACAATCCATCGTCAACGCCCGCGTCTACTGCGCCAAAGACTTTCCCCTCCTCCCCCAATTATTCTACCACTCAAAGCGATTGAGCTCTCCTTTCAGGCAACTTTTTCGTCGCAGCCATGATGATCCCACAATTCAAAAAGCTCCTCTCTCAAGCGCTGGGAAAAGACAACCCTCATCGTTACTATGATTTGAACGAGGAGAAGGAGGAGGGGGAGGAAAATTTTGTACCCAATCTAGGCGATCAAGAGGGCTTCGTGGCAGAACAAGCAAGAACTGATCGATCGCGACTGGTAACATATGTCCTAGCTGGCATCCTCGTTTGTTCCCATGCAGCTGTTTGGTGGTACACGCGCCAGACGTATAGTGAATGGGATATCAACGATCCACAGTCAGCCTTCCTCGCTGGAATTGATCGGAGCCTGCATATGTCGAGAGACAATCCATTCGAGGCATACAACGCCTTTACCGCATCGCCCGAGGACTTTGGAGACTGGGCGGCAGAGCGATGGTGGGATATCGGGGCTTACGGTGAGCGTTACATACTCGATCGCAAACGGTTGCGACGGACTATTTCACACACACACACACACTCTCTCTCTCTCTCTCTCTTTCTGCTCTTTCTGACTTTCGACAGCGCCCACTCTGATTGTGCCAGAAAAGTACGGCGCAGACTCTGGTTTCGACAAGTCCAAGCATTCCTTTGTTACTTTTGAAGGCAACCCAGGTATCAGTCATGAAGGATTCCCCGCTTCATTCCAGATGATGCATCAACTTCACTGCATCGACTTTATACGCCAGGGTCTCTACTTCAATGTACAGTACTATCGCAACATCGGTGCGGTGGCTTGGATCGGCACAGAGGGTCATGAAGACAAACTCCAAATGCATCTATTACACTGCATCGACGTGCTCAGGCAAGACACCCTGTGCAAGGCAGATATGAGATTGCAACCATTTCTTCGATCGACACACGTGGTATTTGGAGACTTCAGAATTCCGCGCAAGTGCAAAAATTGGGCTGCTGTCAGAGACTTTGCTGAGGACCCCAACAACGGATATGGTGAGGGATCCGATACTCTCCCCATTGACCAACTGCACACAGTAAAGGTAAGTCTGTACTCGATCCACGAATACCGTACCTTATAGCGTCTCCTTGGACTCATGTATACAACGAGCTAAACGTGATGACACAGATGGAAGGTGTCGAACGCTGGCCCATCGACCGCCTGTGGAGAGGGCTCTAAAGCACGCAATAATGCTACGCTCTATACAGTTGAGGGTCGACTACATGGTCCCCGGCCGCCGAGCAAGATCTTGAGGGTGAATAGGGGGAGCTGATGGTTCGCTCTCTGTCTTGGCAGATGCAGTGGATATAGTTTCTGTTGTTCCAGTAGTAAACGTAGCCAGATTGCATACAAACACAATTGATTTTATCGTTGCTGCTGCTGTTGTTGTTGTTGTTGTTGTTGTTGTTGTTGTTGTTGTTGTTGTTGTCGTTGTCGTTGTTGTCTCTAGACAAGCAATTACCAAGGAAACCATCAGCCGGCGGTTCAGCCCGTTTCTCGTTCCGACAGCGATAATGTGTACGATGACGCATTCGTCAGCTCGTATTACCGTATAATCGTAGTGAACAACAGTAGAGATACCTAGGTAATAAAAATAGATAGATAGCTTCCATACGACCATACCTGTACCTGGTATCTTTCACCTCCCTTTGCTGATATTTTCATGTTCGTTTCCATATATACATACCATATTACAAAGTATACAAAAATTGGATTGTACAAACGCCATATCCACATCCAGCAGAAAGAGAAGAAGAATTAAAAAAAAAGAGAGAAAGAAGGGAAGAAATAAAAAAGTTTTACTCGCTACAATGGACTTTATCAAACGCAAACTCTCCGTCAAGAAGACAAGTCCCACCACCACCACCACCACCACCAACAACAACAACAACAATCACGCCCAACCCAAAGACCTCCTCCCCCCTCCCACCCAAGAAAAGAAAGACCACTCCCAACAATCCACCTCCACCTCCCCCCAAAGAACAAGAACCAACCCTCCCAAATATACCACCAGAAAAAGGAGAAGAAGAAGATCCGACGAACCCCCTTCCTCCTCCTCTTCCTCCTCCTTCTTCCTCAAACACGGCGGACCAGGCCTCAACGCCCCTGGAAACATCATCTTAGTAGCACCCCTTTCCCCGAGTGATGATCTTCCCAAAGGAAGTGACAGTAGTGGTGGTGGTGGTGCTGATGGTGATGGTGATGGTGCCTACGTGACGTCCACGTTTGGTTTTGCAACAAAAGATGTCCCACCGTTGCCTGAGAATGGCCATGTGCATGGAAATGGAGATGGAGATGGGAAGGGGGGCATGATGAGTGATTGGGAGAGGTATCGGGTGCGGACGCTGATGCTGGCGGGGAGAGCTGGTGGGAGGAACGGGAGGAGGGAGGAGGAGGAGGAGGGGGAGGGGGAGGAGGGGGAGGGGGAGATTTGACTGACCTTTGATACAGGACAGAGCAAGAGCGAGGAGAGTAGTGACTTTTGACTCTCAACAACCTAAAAGCGACCTGGAAGTAATCCAGCATCATATATATATACAGACAGCGCCTGTACGCTGAGCCCGTTTGATTTATACCCCGCTTTTCAATTTTCCTCTAGACAAACAAAGCAAACCCGCCCACCATCGTCATTAATTTTGATAGTCATCATCGTCTCGCATATCTCCATTTTGTACCGGATGACTCCTCCAATCCATGGCATTCCCTTGTCCAATCTCCATTCTCGTCGACGATTGGAAATGCGCTCATGTCCTGTTTCTCGTACTGCTTCACGCCCGGTCCGATATTCGTTCGCCTTCACGTCTACGTCAAAGTTTGCGACTCTCCGCTCGACACAGAAGGTTTCTTGATCATGGTATAGCCATCCTCACTACCATCACTACAAGTAGTGCCAGCAGAGCCAGGCGCCACCAGCACGGAGTTCCTATCGATAGGCACGCTGGCTAGATCTACCACTGCAGGGTGAGCTATATCAGGTGCCTGTTCCATCAACTGCCCCGATGAAGACACTGAGGCATCTGCAGTCGCAGCCGAGAAGATTTGCGTCTTCACATCGTAGCTGAGATGATCCGTGTGAAATGCCAAGAAAAGACCCAGCCACAACACTCTTGCGGCTCGAGATTTCATCATGTCTGCAGTCTCAATCGCCCTTCCGTCGTCCTCACTCTGGCAGTCGAAGAATCCGGGCACGAAGTAGAATTGACTCCAGATATGTCCACGTATAATGTAGTCCTCCGAAAGTGGCTTTGCACTTTCTTGTTGCTCCAAACTCATGAAAACTCCCTGACGCGCACACTCCAACATACGAGCCGTGATAGGGTCATGTTGAGCCAATGTAGTAAGGAACGAAGCAAGTGCAGCAAAATCCAACTGGCCCAAGTCGAAAGGAATGCGTGGCGTGTGTGGTGGGCTTTGACCGAGGCGTGTACGGAGTGTGTGCAGAGAGTGCAGGCAGACTAAGCTAACGTGCACAAATGAAAGAGCATCCTGTATGAACTCGGGCGAATCATATTGTCGAACAATAAGATTGAAAGAATCCGCAAAGTAGGCATTAGTAGACTGAAGGTACGGGCTGATGGCAGATTCTGGGGTACTTGTGGCCAGTGTGGCATTGACGGGATGAACACCTGCACCGAGTGGAGGAGGCGTCCCTGGGGTAGCTTGATTGACAACTGTGTTGTAAAGCATCCAGAGGCCGTTGGTAGCTGCGCCCATTTCAAACAACAAGGCGATGTTGGTCGCGGCAAAGTAGGCTCCAAAGTCTCTCAGCTTCGTAGGTTGTTCGGTGAGCAGCTGCAATGAGCCTCGGCCGACGGATTGAATAGTATCCAAATCGCGAGTTGAGACTACGAGAGCGTGATATGTCACAATCCTCGCTTCTGCTGATTGTTGGCTGCTCTGGATAGTTTGTTCATCCAGCACGATAGGCGCGCACAGGATTGCAAGCGAATCGCGAGCATTCGCAAACGGCAGAACACAGGTCAAAGACTTGGCGTATAAGCAGAATTTGCGCAAACTGGGCCTTTCGAGAATTCCGAGGTGATGATACAGGCGTCCAGTAGATGGATGTCGATCAGAAGCCATGGTATACCAACGCGCAGCGACGCCACCCCAGGTGGAATGCGCTTCTCTCTCTTCTTCGATGGCCATACGATATCTGGCAAGATCCCCCAGGCATTCGATCCACGTGTCGGTAAACCCGGGCACAGTCTCCAACAGCAGAGCCATCATTTGGTAGGCCAAGTATACAAAGGAAAGCATGTAATCCTGGGATTCGGGACGTCGATGTCGGAGCACCTCGAGGAAGGCGTGGATACCGTGCCTCCACATACGCGCCGGCATACAGTACTTGTTTGCGAGGCCGCGCAGAGACGGTGTAGACGACGGATGTTGGGTGGCCTGGGAGCATCATTAGCAGCAGAATACAAAAGTGTTTTTTTTTTTTCTTTTTTTTTTTGGATTGTCCTCGATACGCACCATGAGGAAGTCGTGATGTTCATATAAGAGCGTGCGGTGCAGTCCAATCAAGGCTTGCCACTGCTCCGGGCCCAATGGCGAGCTGGGAGTTGCAGCCTGGGCAGCATCGATGTTGATGCACTTGGCCTCAACCATCACGAGACCGGCATAGATGGTGCGCACTTCGGCAGCCAGCTGGGGGGTCGAGATGGGGGATGAGTCGGGCTGCAGGATGATGTTCCATCTCTCCCCCGTGGTAGACGTCTGTCGCGCCATCAGCCTCTCAGCACTGGTAGAGCATAGTCGTGGAGCGGATGTGGTGGTGTTGGTGATGGTGTTGGTGGTGTTAGTGTTGGTGGTGGTGGTGGTGGTGGTGGTGGTAATGTTGATGGTGGTGGAAGCCTTCAAGTTCGCGCCAGCATCAGCATGTCCCTCATCGTGACACTGTTCACTGCTCTGACGCGAAGGCAACTGCGAGTCATACCCACTGTCTCGATGGGAAGGCAGCTTGACATCTGCGCACGCGGCAGGCGAGGACTTGGCAGGAGTTCGCAGGTCCATCGCGCCTGCCGAGACATTGTGAGAAGAAGGTATTCTTCCCAGACAGCCGCGTCGGGGAGCCCGGCTACGCGTCGCGTGCGCGTGTGCGGGAGCGGGAGCGTGAGCGTGAGCATAGTAGGCCGGCTTCTTGGGCGGACTGCCACCGACACGAGGAGATTGACGACCGCCCGGCTTGGTCAGCTCCGAACTGGCTGACCGCTTTGTCACCAGGGGCGGATAGTCATTCTGGCGGAGGCGGCCTCGCTGCTGCTGCTGCTGCTGCTGACACGCCAAGTGCTCGCGCGAAAGAGTGCGCCGGTGCTCCAAGGACAGACGACTGATGCCGTCCGCAGTGGTGCCGGGTCCGCCGGGTGAGTTGGCCTGCGCGGGCGACTCGTGCGGCGTGAAGTGCTCTGGATGACCGTTCATCGACTCATCCGACGACGATGGAGAATCGCAGACGGGTCCGAAAAAGCGTAGCCTGAACGAGTGAGTTCTCAGTCAGCTTTTATAGAGCAGTGTCAAGGCGTCAAAGGCAGCAGCAGTCTGCAGATGCGATGCAGAATCGGAATCGGAATGACAGCCAGGTGTACGTACTGCGAGATGGCCGCCTGGTCGGTGGCGGTGGTGGCAGTAGGCAGCATCTGTCTACAAATCTCGCCATGGCCACCATCTGGAATACTTCTAAGCCGATGTGGGCCGACCGCGGCCGAGGACGGAGGCGCTTCAGCTGGAGCAGGAGTGTGGTGGTAGTGGCTGGTGGGCAGTCTCGGTGGACAGCCTGTGCCGTGGCTCATATTATGTTACGACGTTGGACTCGCAGAAGATGTTGCTGCTGCTGCTACTGCTACTGCTACTGTTGTTGCTGTTGCTGTTGCTGTTGCTGTTGCTGCGGCTGCTTCTTCTTCCCGTCGTCGTCGTCGTCTTCCTCTTCTGCTTTGGCAACGCATGCGACACGCCGCTGGCGGCCGTTTCTAGGCGCCTGGTCAGCGAATCGCCCGCGCGGGTGCAGTCATCCAATCGTACACTTTATGACTATATATATGTGTAATACATATATAGCGACTTACTTCCGAAGCGCTGGCAGTCGTCCCTTGAAGACTTCAATATCGCGACCATGTCCCACACGGTGCTCAACAGTGCTCTACAAACCAGTCAATCGCCCGTGCGTGTCCCAGCCTCGTGATTATTCAGCGCGCGTATTCGACATCGGGAGCCGCCGGGGCCGCTAGTTCGAGGACGTGGCCGAGTTGCCGTGACACGTCGTCTGCTGCTGCGATGGATTGCTGGCACGGCGACCGGGAGCATTGATAGGTATGCAGAGGCAGAGGCAGAAGCAGAAGCAGAGGACGCAATGGGAAAAAGACTCGATAAATACCTAGAGACGGTGTGGCGCCATGGAAGGCGATGGGTTGCCTTACTTTATGCGCGCACGACTGGTAAAAGACCCCCTCCTCCCTCCCCACCGATCGGTATGTCATGCCGTAGCCCGCCTGAGATCAGCAAGGCAAAATGGTTCGCATGGCATGGCAATTTCCATCCCAGACTATTGAAAAAAACACTATGTGATCACGATACACCCCCACACGCATACACGCACACACACACCACACACACACACACACACACATCGACCAATATCTTCTACGTGGAGCCTTCAAGCCGCCCTGCTCATTGCACCATACACCCCCTTTGTATGTTGAGCACTAACCCTGCGAGGCCACCAACACACGCTCAGATGTGGTGACGCAGATTTCATTCATGTGTAACGTGCTGTGCTACCGGAGCTGAGAACCGCACAAGAACATCACTTGCCGCATCACGGGTACATGTCAGCGTCCTGCACCAAAAAGAGGCCGCACATACCTGTACGCACGCCACAATAGAGTAGCTGTCAATAACAAGCAAGTACTAGACGCTCACCAACATGAGGGCGCTTGCCTTGTACTAGAGTCTTGCAGAGACCACCAAATCGCAAGGCAACCTGCGCCCGACTCATTGGTGGCTCCAAAGCCCCTCGAGCAGATGACAAGTGACCATGAGTCTGCTGCCCCAGTCTGTCCACGCCAAATTGGGACTGTTTCAGGCACAACGTGACCTCGTTCACTCGTCGCCTTGCCGAATGCACTCTGAACCGATATTGGCCGAAATGCTCCAGAAGGCAAATGACTGTGCATGACGATAGAAAGTGCTTCGACACTGCCCTTGTCTGAAAGTAGAAAGCCGCAGTCTACTCCGACGCACCAGAGAACACGGTCGCTCGAGCACAAGGCAACTCACCTCAACTCAATGTCTTGTATACCGTTCACATCGTCCTTCCGGGTTATGAGGATCCCAACCGTCCGGGTTTGTGGAATGCGCCCTGGAAAACTACTGCACCAAGAATAGGCACACTGAGTTGATTGTGAGAGTCCATAGCATGGTAAAGACCCCGTAGAGAATGTATCGGCCGTATCTCCTCGATCCATGAAGCCGAGCTTCGTCAGGATTCACGATTTTGACGCCTCATGAGCCAGATCCTTCGAGTGCTACCACTGTATTGTGGCGGGTCACTCTTCTGCAAACGGCATCCCGAGAAGAGCATCTATTCCCTAGAAACGGCTGAGTGAGATACGATCTATTCCCTAGAAACGGCCGAGTGAGATACTGAAGACACCAGTCTTGTGTAGACACGCACTGCCGTGGTCTGCAGGAGAGAATTCATCGACACAGTGACTGCGCAATGACTTGGAGCAATGCGAGAGGATTCATCGCGATCGTGTTTGTGACCTGCAGCACTAGCACCCGACGTTGTAGAGATGCATCCGTGCCATAAGTGGCTGCCAGGCAGCAGAAGACATGTTGTTGCCTCAAATGCCTCGACTCCAGCTTTGGTCCTATCGCAGTACTCCACGACGCGGCGGCCGAAATAATCGCATTTCCTAGGCTACCTTTACGCATACATTGCCTGGGCCGCTCGCTTGGTATCTCCCAAGCGATGACCAAATTGCAGGGAGTCTGCTTCTTGTGGCTCTTGTCAGAGCGTAATGTGATGGAACAAGACTTGGCAGTTACAGCGCGTGCAGTAAGTACCTGACCTCCGCACTGTCTTCGACATGTGGTAATCCTATGGAACGGAAGCCTTCCCCGCGCCGAGATGTGCTGCGGTCCAGATTACGCGTGGCGTGGGAGGAACTGTCACAGGATGCAGGACCCTTTTCGGGGCCGGAGAGAAACATGCGTCTCGGCAGAGGGGCCTTTTTGGGATAGAGGCCGCGAGTCTCAACTCATAGGACCGGTAAGCTCCATTGAGAGATGCGGACGGAGGATGGTGCCTTTTGCCTTCAGTAATACTGCTTCATGCAATGTATCCGGCGTACGGTGGTAGTCCCTGTTGGTTCGGTAGGTTTGAGGGTAGATTCCTAGTACTGATTATTCACTTTCTCGAGTGCCTGGTATACGTAGGCGCGATTCAAGTGACTGCATATTGCTGAAAAAAAGCGCCTCTTGGGGCTGCCAGGCACCTATCCCAGGCAGCCATCAGTCCTCTTCCAGGCGGAGACTTTGCTTCCTCGTTGCGTGAGGAGGGCGTCGTCTTGAGAGCGAGTGACGAGCACGTGGTTGGCCCGTATGATAATGTATCAGTTGGAAGCTGGAGGGCGGAAGTGAACGGGAGATGTGGTGGTAGGTGGAGGGAGGAGGAGGAGGGAGGAAGTCTCAGTCATCATCAGCCCACCTTTCGGTTACTGTAGTTCTAGCCAATCACCAACAAGCTCGGGTCCCTTGATCCCCCGTGGCCAGACGCTTGGCACTGGAAGCTCGATGCCACCACGGGCAGAGAGCAGGATGGACAAGCCACGGGGCATTGATGGGGGGATCAGACAATGAGACGAGGCTCTGCTGATATGGACAGAGATGGACTTCTGGAGCCGCCTGCTAGGAAGTGCCAATACGCCCAAGAAGCCCTCGAAACCGCCCGCCAATGACCCTCAGACGCGCCTGGCACGCTTCAGACGCGTGTATAACAACATCCTCGAGCTCTGCGATCGACCGCGCACGTTGGAGTCGGAGGCTCCGCTGCTAAAGCAGCTGCACACGCATCTGGAGCGCCTTGCTACGCTGCTGCGCGAGGAGTCGCGAGCGCCGGTGCCCCATATCTGCTTCCAGTTCGCGGCTAAGAACCGCATCTATAATGCCGTCTGTCGCGTGGCTACAGTAAGTCATTATGAGCCCATCATACGCGCCGCCGTGGCCGCCTTTGCCGCCTTGGTGGACAGCGAGGAGGAGGACTTTTTGGCCAACGGCAACTTTGCCCGAAGCCTGATGCTGCTGGTCCGCAAGGTCGTCGACAGCGGCGAGTACCTGATCGATGTGGACACGGAGACGGAGATACTGGAACTGCTGTTCACCATTGCGGCCAAGATCCGTCTGCAGCCAGACATCCTGCCAGTGTGGTTTCGCAGCACCGTCAAGCCGGACCAGGAGCAAGTCGTTGTCCAAGAGAAGAAGAGCAGCTTTGTGGGCATCACGCAGAAGGATGACTTCCCGCTGTGCTATCTCCTCATTGACCGAGTGCATCACGAAGGTCGAATTGGCGACTTTGCGCGGACTGGTCTGCTATACGTATTCGAAGCGACAGGACGCTCCCGGGAATTGGAAGAATGGGTCATTAGCAGCGACTTGCCGACGCTGATGGCATCAGGCCTGGGAGCTCTGTATAGCCAGCTCAGTCGAGAGTTGAGCATCTTGCATGCTGATGCCGAATTGCCTGCCGTGCTCGCTATGAGCGACTATGCAACGACGCACCCACGCGCCACAGCTGAGTCTGCCTTTTCTGATCGGCACAAATCCCACATGGCCACCTTCCTCTCGTACTTGGCTTTCTGGCAAGACGTGCTGGACCATTGCCGCAGTGAAGATGTGAAGCGAACGCTGCTGGACCACTTCCAGATCCTCTTTCTGCAGCAATTACTGTACCCATCTCTCTTGCAATCGAGCGATACCGATGCTGGTAGCTCCATCGCTGTACTCACATACATGACTGCAATGCTGGAGTCACTGGAGTATCCAGATCTCATCGACATGATACTCCGATATCTCCTCGCAATAGCAGAAGACGAAAGCAGCACTGTGCCCTCCACGCCTCAAAAGGCCGGCCGCTCCAGTGGCGCACCCGATTCGCCAAGTACGATCAGAAAACGGCAGAGTTTGTTGCTTCTGAGTGCGCCGCCCAATCCCGACGATGCTGTTGAGCCGGCATTGTTCAATTTAGTCGACCTCATCACCAATAACGTGGCTTCACAAAACGGCCAGAGTGTCTATGCTGCACTGAAGCTTGCCTCGACGTTGATCTTCAGACAGAAGCAATATGCGATTGGGCATTTGCTCAAGACGCGCAAGTCTAAACCGACCGCCATTGGTCGCACAGTTGGCGCGCTTGAACTCGAAATCGACAAGTATGGTCAGCTTGCCTCAGATCTGCATCGGCACTATGATCTCGACGACGCATACGGCCGGCTTTGTGAAGACATGCGCAGTCGCATCGAGTCACAAGTACCTCTCCTGCCAGCCCAATCGACTGCGGCCGACGAGATGAAAGTGGTGGGTAGCTATCAATTGGCATTGGAAGACCCGCTCATGCAAACTATGCTCAACCTTCTGCGCACATTCTTCTCCAATAGTATCGATGTCAATCTCGAGCTCACTCAGACCATCATTGCCGTCTTTCATTGCGTGGAGCTGCGTCTGGACTCGTGGGTTGCTGTTGAGCCTGCATTGTATCAGCTTAACGATACTCTGGGCCCGAGACGAAGCTGGCAAGAATATTTTGACAGCGAAGAGCAGGAGGCGTGGGATGCTTTGGCAAAAGGCATCCAAATGCCCGCCTGGACTTCCGAGGCTGCACCTCAGCTGCACAGGGAGCTCGGAGTTCTAGCTCAGGAGCTCGATGGAGTACGAGCCACGATTCCCAATCTCGATCAACTCATTGCAGGGAGAAAGGTCATGCTGCAAGCATCTGGTCACGACACCACTGTTCTAAGCGAGCCTTCATCAGCGATGGGTAGTCCTGTTCCACGACGTGCAATGTTACAAGTGCTGAACAGTCAACGAGCCCTGAGCAGCAGAGACTCCAGTCGCTCTTCGATGCTCGGTCGTGGACGAACGGATGAAAACAAGGCGGCGACCAATGCATCGACACCACATTCTGCACGTGAAAGCTCCGCCACATCGCCGATTGCTTCTAGAACGACTTCTCAGGCGAGGCCGATGAACAATTCCAGTACATCACCTCCTTCCGGCTCGTTTTTCAAACCTCCCCCGCCCGAAACGCCTTCGACTACAGATGTTCTGATGCAAGTCATCACCTTCTCCCAACCCGATGACAATGTGTCAGGGATGATGGATGAAGCCGAGAACAAAGCTTCACAGCCTCGCACGGCAAGCCTCAACCACGTGTTAACAAACGTCGTGGTCTTGCAAGAATTCATTCTTGAACTTATTGCTGTGCTGCAGCTTCGCGCTGCAGTACTAGGAGATGGAGAAGTTCGAAGCACCGTTGCAGCAGCATGAGTGAGAGCAAAATTCTCTTCTTGTGTATCTTCTTTCCGTCATGTCAAGCGAGTGTTGAGCCACGTTCTGTTTGTGTATACATGGATGTTCGCAGTCCTGGGTCAGAAGTCACTGCGGCATACCGAGTAGATTCTGAAACATGTTTGTATATACTTACCTTGGGTACTTTGTAGAAGAAGTAGAAGTAGAAGTAAAGAAGCTCTCTCTCTCTCTCTCTTTCTCTCTCTCTCTCTCTCTCTCTCTCTCTCTCTCT
>NW_016017390.1:269492-271849 GCF_000320565.1 Sphaerulina musiva SO2202
AAGTAGAAGTAAGAAGACTCTCTCTCTCTCTCTCTTCTCTCTCTCTCTCTCTCTCTCTCTCTCTCTCTCTCTGACTCATTACCTCACTTATTACCTCACCTCACATATCAAACACACACACACATACCTATACCTACCTTACATATCTATCTAAAACATCCCCCATATCCCTCCCCCCTAGTCCCTCTTTCCGCATTCTGCCTCTGCACGCCCTAGGACCTCTGACCCTAGGTCTACCTCCCACATATGTATATATACATACCTGTACATGTATACATGCATACATGCACATACATACAAACATGGATTCATCCATGTCCTTCTTCTTATTCTACGGCCCGTCGGCGCCCGCCTTCTGCCAGCGGGCCAGCGGGCGGATAGGAGGACGGGGATAGAAGATCAGATAGACGGTAGAATAATAAAATAAAAAAAGTGATTCGTAAGATTATATGTACCTAAGGTACCTTAGTATATACATGATGCTATCTATCTTCTATACCTTAGGGAAGGTATAGTTTTGTTTCTCGTCTTGTGAGGAGGTCGTGGGTGTGTTAGATTAACGGTCAAAGATCAGCTTGCTTTATGGACAAGAAAAAGAGAGAAAAAAGTGAACTGCAATGTATTTTTTTCTTTTTTTTTTTTTGACCTCCGGAAGAAGTTAGATTGACCGATTCTGGGGCTTCTCCCTCCATTTTATAGTATTTGGAACTTTCGTGTGTATTTGTGTAGTTGTATAGTTGTATATATGTATGTATATATATATGTCGGCCAAGAAATGTTTTGTTCAGACAAGCTCTAGATCGATAAGGTAGGTTTCCAGCCAGCGTTCGATAGTTGATCTGGCTAGTTCCTAGTTCCCAAATCTCACTCATAGCGAGGTGAAGAGCATCACACGAACAACAAGTTGTGCTAGTGAGCAGATGCCTCCAGGACGTTTAATGTCGAGCTCTTTTGGAAAGAAAGTCTTGAAAGCCGCGCCGTCTTGTGCGAAAATTTCGTGTCGAGTTTTCCCGTTTCCAGCGTCACTGTGGAATGATGGATACCCATTCTCCGAGGGGTCGTTGAAGTTGCGGAAATAGGTGTATAAGGTAGGTGTCGAAGTTTCTTTCGTTGCCAACAGAATCTCGTCGCCATGAACGATATTGATGTGTGATACACTCAATTGACAACTTTTCGACATGGCCTCCGAACAGACAACGAACTCGTATCTCGACAGTCTCCTACCAGTTTCATGTTAATAGCACTTCCAATAGGGTAAGGTAAGGTCAGGTAGGTAAAAAACTTGTTGAACTCACCACAAACGTCTAACAATCTCGTCTCCCGTCTGCAGATCTGCAGCGGACATCGTTGTTGAGTATCCATATACTCCGCGCCTCCATTCCACGTTAGCCTCTCATCTTCTTCTGTCTCACACACACCCACACACATATCCAATACACATATACACACAAGTCAGGTTTAAAATACCTGAAAAGTGTTTCGCTTCAAAATCTGCCAAGGCTAAAGATGATAATAGCTTACACCAGAATAGTACGCAATAGCGTATATGTTTACACGCATATTGAACTTTGATGTGGCCACACATAACCGACAAAAGGGGAACTGCCTTCTTTCTGCTCTGCCTCCAGGGAAAAGAGAAAATGATAGATCAAAAAAAAAGTTCTGGTTGACGTCGAAAGGATTTCAATATATAAGAAAGAAAGAATCTTCTGCCGTAATGATTCTCAACCACTTTGTAAGTTTTCACATCACACCCGACCTTCTGATATACATAAAAGTGACGCAGCCGCAGCCGGAGGATATTTTTTTGTCCCTCTCGTGCAAGCCGGTATCCTGCAGTCCAGTAACTACCTAACCTACCTTACCTACCTCATCCTCCTCCTCCTCCATCGTCCCAAAGGATCTCTCGCAGAGTTTCCGAAAAAGACCCGGCATGTGAACAGCGGTCGGTTCTATGCGTAGTGCAAGCATGGTAGATAATGGGGAGGGATGTCTATTGCGGACAAAAAGTCCACTCATCATCATCATCATTATCAGAGAGTGGCCGGTCATGATCATCATCATCATCAAACAGTCCTGTCATCAGAGAGAGAGAGAGGGGCCCTGATGACAGTGATGAGGAGGGTTATGGCCGGCTATTAACATTTTCCCATCCCATTTCGATCACAATTCCCTACCTAAGGTACCTGGTAGTTGGCAAATCGGAAGATTAGCAACGGGCCGTATATACCTCGTCGCTGCTCGACACGGGAAGGGGCGGGGGGAAGGGAGGGAGGAAGGGAGGGAGGGAGGGAGGGAGGGAGGGAGGGAGTCGGAAGGGAGGGAAGAGTCCGGTTCAGGGTTGTGCTCTCTCTCTC